>NC_141877.1:232255352-232406304 GCF_056163025.1 Triticum urartu
ATAGAGGCAAGGCGGCACTCGCCCCCTCCCACGGTCCACGCCCCCTCCCCTCGCCCGCGCGGGGCAAATTTTTTGTGTGGGCATGTTGGAGGCGTGCATTGGGCGGGGAGATCGAGGAGGATGCGGTGGGGTGGGTCAAAGTCGGTGGGTGCGGGGTGCGGGGTGGCGGGATCCTAGGGAGGCGCTCGTTGGCCAGTTGGGATCCGCGGTAGGTGGGATTCGGTGGGTCCGTGGCGGCGGGATCCGAGGGAGGCGCTGGTTGGCTGGGATACGAGGTAGGTGCGATTCTGTGGATTGGATCTGCTGTCATGCACGGGTTTGTGGCGGCGTGTATATGAAAAACATGCATGATACAATAACACGGGAAAAAATGGCATGAGACAATAACATGGACGGGTGCGTTTTTTCACCACGTCGGTCAACCCAGGTAGTATAACACATACAATGGCATCATCATCATGAAACGACAGCAAACAAAATAAACAGAATTTTGAAACTGCAGACTAATGCACCAAAGTTCGTTGCTCGTTGCCCTAGGGGTACGTGGATGCTGTCGACAGTTATGCCAACGTGCGGAAAAAGTTTCGTGCCATTTGGCGGAGAAAAAAAATGTAGTCGGGAACCCCCTCCGGTAGACCGAAAAGAAGCTCATTGCACTGGGGGTACGTGATCGCATGCATGCAATTGCACCAAAGTGGACGGACATGCGGGCACGGCCTATGTAGGGCCCCACGTAAGGTTGGAACGAAAACGGACACAAAACGAACATTGCGTCACGCCCGACCAGTGTTTTACGGCATTAACACGGGGAAAATCCTAGGAAATGCATCGAGCGTCAGAAAAATATGCAAACTGGCAAGGGTGCTATCGAGGGTGATGCTAGCGTGTGGAAAAATTTTTGTGCGATTTGGCGGAGTAAAAAAAGGTAGTCGGGAACCCCCCTCCGGTAGACCGAAAAGAAGCTCGTTGCACTGGGGGTACGTGATCGCATGCATGCAATTGCACCAAAGTGGGCGGACATGCGGGCGTGGCCTACGTAGGGCCCCACGCAAGGTTGGAACGAAAACGGACACAAAACGAACATTGCGTCACGTCCGGCCAGTGTTTTACGGCATTTTCACGGGGAAAATCCTAGGAAATGCATCGAGCGTCGGAAAAATATGCAAACTGGCATGGGTGCTGTCGAGGGTGATGCCAGCGTGCGGAAAAAGTTTCGTGCGATTTGGCGGAGTAAAAAAAGTAGTCGGGAACCCCCCTCCGGTAGACCGAAAAGAAGCTCGTTGCACTGGGGGTACGTGATCTCATGCATGCAATTGCACCAAAGTGGGCGGACATGCGGGCACGGCCTACGTAGGGCCCCACGCAAGGTTGGAACGAAAACGGACACAAAACGAACGTTGCGTCACGTCCGGCCAGTGTTTTACGGCATTTTCACGGGGAAAATCCTAGGAAATGCATCGAGCGTCGGAAAAATATGCAAACTGACTTGGGTGCTGTTGAGAGTGATGCCAACGTGCGGAAAAAGTTTCGTGCCATTTGGCGGAGTGAAAAAAATAGTCGGGAACCCCCTCCGGTAGACCGTAAAGAAGCTCGTTGCACTGGGGGTACGTGATCGCATGCATGCAATTGCACCAAAGTGGGCGGACATGCGGGCACGACCTACGTAGGGCCCCACGCAAAGTTGGAACGAAAACGGACACAAAACGAACGTTGCGTCACGTCCGGCCAGTGTTTTACGGCATTTTCACGAGGAAAATCCTAGGAAATGCATCGAGCGTCGGCCAGTATTTGGGCAATTTTTTTTCCGAACTTGCTACTTTGGACAGAAGCAGCGGCCGGCCGCATTTCAAAACAGTACAAAGGGAATTACAGTACAAAATAGCAGCGTCCGGCCGCATTTTATCACAGTACAATGAATACAAATCAGGTCTAGTAATCATCATAGAAAATAAACAGAATTTCGAAACTGCATATAGAAACAGTACAAATCATCACGTAACGGTACAAATCAAGTTTTCTGGCACACATGTGCGAATAAAAATTGCAGTACATATCAAGTTTTCTGGCACACATGTGCGAATAAAAATAGCATAGGTTATTCAAACATGACTCGTGCGATCACTTTTATTCTTCCTACAAACCAAGTTGCGTCTCTACGCCCAGTTCCTGAACAAAACATAAAGAAATGGGTGAGCAAATATAGTTGGTAAAATCAAAGTAGCAACATAACAAAAATAAAAAGGTTGCAACTCACTTCTCGTTCTTACTGCATGTAGCCTTGTTATGACCCGGGAGACCACACAGACTGCACAAAGGACCATTTTTCTTCTCTGTAAAATCTTTTGGCCTACCATTCTTTGTAACGTCGGGGCCCCCTTCGATCGCCCCTTCTTAGGTGCACGATTCGTCGAAACTTTCTGAGGATCACCAATACCAGGCTCAACTTGTTGCGCCTGACTTGCCTCCTTCTTCAGCATAGCATACCTTCTACTTCCTATAAGTTTCTCCTATGAAATCTTTTTCTGCGCTATTATGTTGTCCAGACACTTCATTAACTCGTCGTACAAGAAGGGATCATTTGCTGCAACATGAGCAGCTTCTGCGGTTTTAATGGTTATTGCACTATACCGTTCTTTCTCCAATGACCCTGACCAACCCCATCCAAACATATCACTCTTCCGCTGCACAGGCAACCCATCTCTCGCATGTTTGGACAACCAATGCAGGACACAACACTTTGGTATTTCAGTTAAATTCAGATGATGGAGAACAAACAGAATGTGTTTGTATGGCAGCCCTTTCCGAACCATCCTAAGACAACTGCATGTAATAGTTTCTTCTGAGTTACCTGGTTCATAAACAACATTGTACCTGAACTTGTGGTTATCCTTCCATGTCACCATGAATGTCTGACGGCCAATTCCCACGAGCGTCTCAAATATCTCCAACTGACCCATCTTATGCAAATCATCTTGCAGGATGTAGAAATTAGCAGGTGTGAATACTTTGGCGGCATGCTCCTCAAGGGCCTTATATTCAGTAACCGATGGTGGTTCCTTCTGGAATGCCTCGTAGTCATCGTACGCCTCGTTCTCACGCAGGCGAACTATACAGTTCTCATAATGCACCACCAAATCTACAATAGTCATACCGTAGTCCAGGTGAAGGTGAAGGCAGGAGTTGAGGCTTTCACTCCTCTGGTTACTTCGCATACCAAGGAAAAAACCATCGGAAAGATATGAAGCTGCCCACAGTCTCCTCTTCCTGTACATCCTGTCAAGCCACTCTTCAGTTCTATCCGTCTTCCATTTATCATAGAAAGCTTTCCATCTCTGCTCAAAGTTCGCTTGAGAAGTGGCATAGTACAAGAGCGATCTGAACTCATCCAGTGACTTGTAATGCAGGTGCCTCTGCATATTTTTCTCGATATGCCAGGAGTAAAGACGATGGAAAACATCTGAAAGGACAGTCCGAATAGCCCGGATCATTGCAGCGTCATCGTCTGTGATGATTGACTTTGGCTTCACCTGACAATTTGCCTTCATAAATGTCTGCAGCAGCCACACGTATGTCCCTTCTGTCTCGTCAGCAATGATGGCACAACCAAACACTGTGGTGCAACGGTGGTTGTTAACTCCGACAAAGGGGACGAACGGCATACCGTATCTGTTCATCTTATACGTGCTATCAAACACGACCACATCTCCGTAGTCCTGATAGTCCCTCCGCGACTGTGCATCGCGCCAGAACATACTCTTCAGTCTCCCTTCCTTGTCTTGCACATACTCAAAAAAAACTCAGGGTCCTTCTCCTTCCTGCTCCTTATAATGCCAACTGCCGTCTCTGCATCACCCTTTGCAATGAGCTTCATTTTTTCTCTGTAGAAAAGATTGTAAATGTCCCTCCTGATAAGCCCGCACTTATCGTACGAACCGTATCTGCTGATGAAGTTGTCTATTATAATATGCTTTCTTATCCCGGCCGGTTCCATCGCCAATATCTCGGCCCTCTGGCCATCTCCAATCCGTCTGTGTGACCACAAAAAACAAACCTCGTCGGGCCGAGCCATCGCGTGGTTGTGATCATCCACGAATGATGCGACGAACCAAACGTCACGTTCTCTGTCCAGCTTCACCACCATATGTGCACCGCAGTCGCAACGAGTCTCCGGTCTAAGCCTGCGCTTGCGGCCCTCCATGGTTATGGACTTGTTCTGCCTTCTCCCTGCCCTGGAGCAAAGAAACCGCCGGTACCGTATCATTCCCGAAGCACCTCGTTTCACCTTCTGTTTCCTGATACTAAACCCTTGCTCTCTGGCGTGATTGTTGTAGAATATGTATGCATCCCCTTGTGACCGAAAGGTCATAGCCATGACCTTCCAATGTGTCTCAAGCATCTTCTGCTGCCTTTGAGCCTCCTCAATATCGATCTCTCCCTCATCGTGATCAACGCTAGGACCATCTGACTCATCCTACAACATTCATTTGAAAATATATATGTCAATTACTATCATTTAAACCCTCATTTAAATCATAGTGTTGATCGATGTACAACATCTATCAACTAACCTGGCTCAAATTATCTGCAAATGATTCCTGCCAACTATGTTGCACATTGTCAACATCCACATCTTCCTGCAAATTTGTACACATAGTTAGCCATGCCATACTTTGCAAATTCAAAAATAAAATCAAAATATACGCCACTTATGTTTTCACTATTTGCGCCATGTTCATTACTATGAAAATCATCCGGAGGTAAGATATCATATGACGAGACGGAATCATTGTCGCTGCTGTCATCATCTTCGTTCAAATTATCATTATCAGTCTTAGTCACCTTATCAGTATCATTCTCGTCCCTCCCGAATGTGGATTCTTCGTCCATGTCAACACGCCTAGCTAACTCACAAAACTGCAAAACATTTGAAGTGTTGATTACAACAATGACAAAAACTCATGTTGGTTTGCAAAAAAAGAGAAAGACGTGCAATCCATGAACCCAGCAGCTACCATGAATTTTTTCTTAATGCAATGGTTCAAACAACACTTTTTTGTGTTGTGCGAAACAACTAGTTGAGGTTGCCCAGCGGTGTGTGCATATTATGTGATGTCGTCATGACAAAAATAAGTGTTCTTTAAATTAACTAGCCCTAACTTCTATCCTAGATTCGCCACTTAACTAGCCCTAACATCTATCCATCATGCCTGCTAGGTTTAGATGACAAACCTTGCCCCGCGGTGTAGGCGTCGCCGGCGTTCGACGACGGCAGCTGTCCCCGCCTTGAATCTACCAGCCGGCCACGTGCACGACGAGCCACCGGCCAGATGTTTGGTAGGATCCGCGACGGGGGGTGGGGAGACTGGTCCGGATGCGGCGTGGCACGTCGGGCCCTTCACGTCCGGGGGGTGGATGATGACGGTGAGATGCGGCGACGCACGCCGTTGGGACGGTGACGGTGGCGTCTGACGGGGTCGGACGGCAGCGATCCGCGGCGCCGGCGATCGGATGGGGCGGGCGAGTACTAGAGGTGGGCGGTGGAGTAGACGGGGTGCCTTCACGTTCGGGCGGTGGACGATGACGATGAGATGCTGCGACGCACGCCGTTGGGACGGCGACGGCGGCTTCGGACGGGCTCGGACGGCGGCGGCGGACGGGGTCGAAGGGCGGAGATCCGCGGCGGCGGCGATTGGATGGGGCGGCCGGGTAGACGGGGTCGCGCGCGAGTAGATGGGGTGGGCGGGTAGATCGTGCAGGCAGTTTTTTTTTTTTTGCATGCGCGTGGTCTATGTACAACCGCATAATACAAGATGGGCATACCCTTCTTCCGTATGACTATTCTGCCCTTCTACGTTTTGTTGGGGGGGGTCTACCGAAGCAAGCCCCTTAGAATAATTGAAATCACCTTGCCTTTTACGTACATACTACTATCAACAGAAAATAAAACTCAAAAGCAGACAGATCACCTAGAGCAAAACCTTAAATCTCATGATTTTGGCGTCCACAAGCTGGATCCTCTCAGGCAGCCCGGGCCGCCTCGGGCGTGGCCGTGAAAGCCTTCAGCGACTGTAGCGTACATAATTCAAACAAGGCCGGCCTGGGGCGTGGGCCGATGCTGGCTCCGCCATTGCGGATCCTCAAACGTCACGAGAAACACTAGACTAATCAAGACAGCAATTCAGACACTGCATCTAGGAACTATTACCAGCATAACCTTCCATATATTACAGACGAGACCATCAAGCTAGGCAAACCAAAATAGCCAGCGAAGGGAGAGAACATCACCGTCTTCATTGCTTGATCATGTTCATCCCCCTCCAGGAGCCATGCACCGCGCCGAACACTTGATTTGCTCCGTTCGGAAATGAGAAGGGCTCCCCCAAATCACCGCACCATTGGATTTTGACCAAAGGGCTTAGATTGCGTCGCTCCAATACTACGCTCTAATCCTACGCGCTCCAAGCGATCATTTCCGGAAAAATGTAAGATAAAATTCATGTTAGAGACATGTTCACACGCGAAAGTGGTGGTGTACGTGTGTCGTCGCAGTCATGCGCTGGCCTAACGTTAGGTTTCATTGCTTCCTTCGTTCGCTCGAAATGGTAGAATCCTATCTAACCAGCTAGCCAGCTAATGAGCTTTGGCAACATGATTAGCATGTAAAGTAAGCACACATTTGTCAGCCTCTCGTCTCATGTGAGACAGTGAGAGGAGCCGTGTGGGTGTGGCTCATGGAGATAACGTCCGGACGCCCCCATGCCGCTCACCTTTTTGGGAGAATCTTCTCAAAGTCTGGACCGGCCGAGATACGGACGGGACGTCTCACCGACGACGACGACCGCTGTGGGTGCTGGCTGGCCACGCTGCTCCCCTGGCCCATACGATGAGAGGAGCTGCGAGCGCACGGCGACCTGCGAGTCAAACACTGGACTACGGTGGTAAGAGAAGTCCACGCATGCATCGGCGGTTGGGCCCACACGATAAACGATCCTCACGGTGGCGGGTCGCCACGACTAGCTTCGTACGCTACAACCGTGGATCAGTGAATGAATGCTGCGATTCTCCGGCCGCTAGGGACCAAATATATGCTCGTCTCGTGGATGTGCAAGTGGCGGAAGAAACGGAGAAGCCGGGTCGTGTAAGCTACCGTAGCCATGTTCTTTCTTCTGGCGTCTTGTTAGCTCTCCGCTGAGGTGAGGTCCCAGCCTACATTTGTTCCCTCCCAAGCAAAAACTGTACGCACTCCAACCACCGTTTCTACGTGTCCTTGTCGACGTGAGAAAACCCTACTACTCTACTAGCTTCTTCATGTATATATGCTTAACTTAATTCTTTTTCAAAGATGGATGGTGAAAGGGAACAATTAATACACCCTTGCTAAAAGATAGCATAAGAAGTTCGGTTTGTGGACTTCGTTCACTCCCAGCACACAACAATACAAGTACGGTATCTCGAGACAATGAAAGGATAATTTTTTGAGGCCTCAACATGGAAATGATGTAGTACACGGCAAAAAAAAAAACGCTAACTGAGCGATGCATGAAGACTTGGTGTTCATATTGGCTTACGGAAAGGCAAAACAGGCCCGACAGTCGCAGTACGTGTCCTGCATGGGCGGGAAATCCGCTACCCATTATGCTAGCAGAGCATGCATCTGCCTCAACAACCTGGATCACACCAGGTAAAACGCAACCCCCCTCTCTAGACGACAAAACTTCACAATAGGAACGATGCGTGTTTGCTTTCATTTCAACCAAGGGCAGATGTAGGGTTATCAACCATGACCATGAGAATATTATCAGTGCTTCAAACACACCATTTTCAAGAGGGAGGCGCCGTTAGTGCATCGTTGTTGCATGATCCATCCCAAGTCTAAGGTTATCACCTAGAAAGTCCCTATGTTTGATCACCGTTTACACTAGTATGCCGAGTGCAACAACCCTAGCTGAATCTTCAATTTCGACATTTCAGACCCTCGTGAGCAGGGGGGAGACAATACCCAGGAAAACCTTGGCTGAGACCCCAACTTCGTTAATGTATGGTCCTGTTATTTCATAAATCATGCATCAGTCAGTAAGTACCAAATGTAATTAATGGAACAAAGCGTGTGAAAAGCCAACAGAGAGCAAAACAGAGGAAAATTGGTGCCTGACGTTTAGCAATAAACCAGTGGCATACGTGCCAAATTACCAATTGGATTGTCCATTGGCATTGACTAATCATCGTGTCGCTATCAAAACCACAACAAATATGTACACCAGGCGGGCAAGAGGACAGACACGTGAAGTCGACGAACCGTGTTTGCCGGACTTACATCATGTCTAAAGATCTACCCCCACGCTTTTAAAAAATCACTTCAAACCAAATTACCTCCCTGATTTCAAGTGACCCAGTTTGACCATGCAAAAGGTAACCAATAATTGATGCATAGGGATATTAGACTCTGGTGCCTGTCATTCCAATATACTGCAAGTCCATACCACATCAAAGCTATCGTTTTCAATCCCAAGTTCAAAGCACCTTATACAAAATACCTAATTTAGTAGCTACGCAATATAAAACTTCATCAACTGAAAAGCACCATATGCTATAGCTATAGCTTGACCTGTGAAGAAGAAAGTGTGCAAATTATTACCGAGTACTCCATCTGTAAACAAATATAAGAGCGTTTAGATCACTATTTTACTGATCTAAACGTTTTTATAAAAGTTTACAGAGGGAGTACTACTCTACATCGATCGTCGACCTATCTATTAGTATATATTCCATACGATAATACTTACATACATCTTTACGCACCAACTAAAGCGAAGTCAATACAAGTATGTTTAATCAGTTGTAGTCTAGTGACACCTTTTTATCTGCCTGATGGCAGTCGAGTCGGCCAACGTGCGTGCATGCCCGCAGATCTTCATGAGAAGTGCGTGTCCTTGACAGCATTCCCACAAAACCTACAGTAGTAAACATGCATATCTATCGTCGGGTATATATCCACTGTAGTCATCTGTTCATATCCGAATCGATAAAGTAAACTTATACAAACGTATACCGCAACTACAACAATAAAGGTAGCATATTTTTCTTGGAGTAGATGGTTCAAAGGTCCAAGAAAACTGCACACGCCAGGAATATATACGACCGATTAGTTGATGCCAACTCAGAGTTCACGGAGAGAAAATGATTTGGAACCTGGTTGTAAGTAAAGAGCATCATTGTATATCGTGTAGGGATGTGCTGTCACTTGTCATTAAAAAGCAGTACGCGACGGTTGCTGCAGCATGGATTGAATCATCAAAAAGGTGACCGCAACTTGGCACGAAGAAAGGTACCACGGAGATAAATCGATCATTCGATGAAGCGAAGAACATATTCATAGTGCGTCTAGCTAAAATTATCCTCCTCCTCCAAGAAAAAATATCCCGTCAGAATTATGGGAGACAAGTAGTATAGTGGCTGTAAGAGGGTTACAGAGGAAGAGAATTGACGTAATTCGATGTCTATATTACTCAGCGCCTTAGGGTGAGTACATATAACTCCTATCTATAAAGAACGCTGGAGTACCCGCCTCCAGGGGGCTTTGGCGCACGAGTGACCTCCGTGCCATCGTTCTGCGATGGCCTCCCACCATTGGCTCCCTGGTACGCTGTCGGTCGTCCGATCTCCGTGGCCGCTTTGCACCCTGCTTGATATCCTCGGGAGTCCATGATGTGTGGGCTACGGGCACGCACGATCCACCTTTCTGCGGGGCTTTGTGTCACGCCCGACTGCACCGTCTCGCGCACTCGTCCGCGTGCCATGAGTGAGGCCGGGTCGGCCTGTCAGCGTCCTTTGGCCCCTGCCGGGCTTTTTCGCTTGCACGAGTCGGGTTCGAATAAGCAAGAGTAGGTTTATTACTCGCCTCACAAGAGTCTGGACCTGGGTTGAACTTGTACCCGTGTCTACTTGATCATGTGTGGTGATGACCCCTTGTCACAAAAATCCATGTATCTTCACTTTATTCTATGTTAGATACTTTGTGAAACACTATTGATGTTATCATCTAGCCCTTTAGGCATATTTGGTTTTGAACCTATAAATACTCATAGCCCACATCAGATCTAGGATTATACTAGATGAGAAAAGACTAGAAAGCCCAGTGCCTCCTTCCTCCCCTTGTGAGGATGAATGTATCCAATGCATCCTTCATGGGAATGGCCAAGACCCAATCTTGATGGGGATGACAAAGACCTCCATCTAGGGGATGATCCCTGCTTTGTCTACTTCTTGTCCTTTCGGGTTTGTTTTTGTTCGATGGATTGAATGAGTAGGAAATGACCGTAAGTGTTTGTTGACTTGGTTCCTATCCAAGAAAAAGGCTTGCACACTTGGTGTTTGTTCTCTAATTTTTTGCGCCACACCGAGTGGATGGCGGTTGTTGTCAGCGGTTGTTGTCGACAATGGAGGGAGAGTGGATGGCTAATGTAGTGGGGGAAAGAGGGTAGGGGTGGTGTAAATGGAGAGAGAGACAAAGTGGGAGGCGACATGTTTTAGAGAGAGACAGAGGGGGGGGTAGGTATTTGGTACAGAGAGATCGTCACAGGGGGTAGGGGGTCACAGAGAAACGCTAGGTTTATGCCAGTAGTATGTACGAATAAATTAGTGTGCTAGTTACATTCACACACAAGGGCCCCAAATTTTGACCATAGGCAGAGCAATGGCCCATTTCTGACGTCGATCCAATAGAGGTACATTGCATATGGGTTCAAAATTTTGACCATGTATAAGATGTTGTAGCGGTATAAAATCATGTGTGATATTCTCTAATCACACAACCTCCTATTTACCGACCTGCGCACTCCTCCAACGCATGATTTGGGCCAGCCCATGTGCGGGTGCATGGCGCCCTTAGTTCTTTTGATTCGTTTTTTCTTCTTTGGTTTCTTTATTTTATATTAACTTCAATTTTTGGGGGGATCTCAAAGAAGACTGATTTTACAAATTTGAAAGTTGTTTCATGAATATGTAAATTGTTCCAATTTTTTTAAATATTCACAAATCCCAAATGCAAAAAAGATGGGGATTTAGAAAAAGATATGGAATTCTGAACTTGTTCGTGAATTTGGAAAAATATTCTGAATTACAAAACAATATTCTCAAAATTTATAAATTGTTCATGAATTCGGAAAATCTTCTCGGATTTAAGAAAATGTTCAAAGTTTCAAAAAAAAATATGTTCAACAATTTAGACAACAAAAAATGTTCTTGCATTTTAAAAAGAGTCACCAAATTGAAAAATCTTCTCAAATTTTAAATAATGTTCATAATTCCAAAAACAATTTCATGATTTGAAAAAAATGTTTGAAAATTCAAAAGGCGTCCTGGAATTTGAAAAATCTGGTAACAAATTTGAAAATGTTTTCATATTCATTAAAATGTTTGCAAATTCTTTTAAAAATGTTCACACTTTTAAAATAATATTCTTGGATTTCGAAAATGGTTTATGAATTTGTAAAAAGCTTGCCGAGTTTCAAAAAATGATCAAGTTTTTGAAAAGATGTTCATGATTTCAGAAAATATTCACCAACTTAAAATAAATTTTCTCATTTTTCGAGAAATAATCAGAATTTTAAATGAAAAAGGAAAAAAGGAAAAAAAATAAAAAAGAACATGAAAGAAAGAAAAGAAAACATAAAAATAAAAATAAAAATAAAAAATAAAAAAAATAAACAGAAAAACAAAAAATGGTTTGGGAAGGTTCTTAGAACCTTTCCAAAACTAGAAGAGAGACGGGGGGTACGCTTTTGGTCGGTAACAGTCGACCTGCGCGCCAAATAGGATATGCTCTAGTAGCATATGGTCATAAAAAAAAACAACCAGGCAGTAATTAGTTGTAGTGCCTGTCCCATTTATCCAATACACTAAAGCTCAAAAGTTAAAATAAAGAATAAGGCAACACACAACTACAGGCAGGCAATACATTCATACAGTACTTGATAGTTGACGCCCGTGTCAATGCCAAGTTACTGGCACCATACACAGAAAGCTATCTGAGCAGCCGCGCAACCATATACAGCTTCTTCGTGCGTGAACTGAAAGCATGTACTTTTTGACTTGTATGCAAGCAATAAAATAGAGCGCGGCTGGATACATATTAATTACCGATCAACTGTTTTTAAATTACCACCTTTTCATCTGTTTGACAAAAATTAGGCAAGCTGCATGGGTGCATGCATGGCCGCGCGCGGTATCTTCATGTGAACGTACGTGTTCTTATCAGCTTTCTCGGATGGGGAGAGCTAATACACATGTCTAGTAGATATATATCCACTATAGACCATCTTTGGACGATCTGTTGATCATATCCAAATGAATAAAGTTAACTTATACAAGCATGTATCACAACGACTGCAAGTGCAAGAACGCATATATATTTCCTGGAGTGGCTAGTTCATGGTCCAAGAAAACTGCATGCATGCCAAGGAATATATATACAACCGGTTTAGGTTTGGAAATTGCTTTTGGGACCATATTAATAGTATACGGTCATGGAAAAGCAGTGTAGTGCCGATGCCGGTATGGATGGAGTCGTCAAAAAGGTAAGCTCAACATGCACACATGAACGAAAAAAAGTGCTATCGTTCAAGCTAGAGATAAGTTTCTTTTTTCGGGAATAGAGATAAGTTAATCATTCCAATGAAGGGAAGAACATATTCGTGGGTACCCTAGTCAGAGTTATGGACGACAAGACAGAGAACGGCGTTTTGGCTTCCGGGAGCGCGCGCTCCCGCGTGAATAGTAAACAAAAAAATTATAGTAAGTGTTTCTAAAAAAATATGATTTTTTGTTAGATGTTTGTGTTAGTGTCGCAAGCATTCTTAAAAAATTTCATGCGAAATGGAACAACGGTGTTTCCCCAATGAAGAAAACAAATTAGAGTGACATTTAGGAGTAACATTCGGTGTTTTTTTTTTGCGCAGGCAAAAAAGTTTAATATTTTTACCTACAAATTTGTATGTAGCATTTGGATGTGACAAAGAACATACATAATTTTTGTTGGAATTTTTTAACATTTCAAAAAATATTTTTGAGCGCATGAGCGCGCACTTCCGGAAACACCAACGGATTTCCGGGACAAGTAAGGCCTAGTTTGTGCGACTTTTAATTCTTGCAAATGAGCACGGCATGGGCTATGTTACTGACTTTGCCATTCTAGCTACATCAGAATAATATGACATGCTGCCTCTTTCTTTTCCAGTTGAATAGTTGATGTTACCTGTTGTCAACTTTTTCTAATAAGTAGTACTTGACTAGCAAAACCTATAGACGTCACCAGATTCACCGCTAAAAGCACCTTCAGAGTTTTACAGTAGTTATTATATGTGGTAGCGTAGAGCTAAAAATGTAAAATGTCAACTCCCTTTTTGAAAAAATAATACTCCCTCAGACCCACATCTAAATACATCCGTTTGAGTGACAATTAATATGAGATGCATAGTCTTGTTTTGGTCCACTAGTAAGCATGTAAGATTCCATCAATGCCGCAACTTAACTGGTTCGCATGCTTTGAAACACACGAAGCAAAAACACGTGTTCAATTGAAATGACATGTCCTATTTTGTCTTATAGGCAGTTGTACATGTTTAATTTGTATATGTTCCAAATCATGTGAGAAGACTCTTGCATTTGTTTATGTGATGGTGGTGCAACCAAACAACTTCTATTACAAATTCATGTGTTTTCGAGCTCTATGGGATTTCAACGTGTTATGCCACTTGAATTATGTGATTTTCTTATTCCTACATTTTTAGAATTTTGTAAATCAAGTAGGCCCTTGTCATAGCCAATTCCAATTTGACAACCTGGTGCAACACCCCCCCCCCCCCCCCCCCCGCCCCCCCCTCCAGCCCATTTTATGAAAAATCTCCTTGTTTGTATGCGTCCGCAGCGCGCCAGTTTTTCACAAGCCGCTAGCCCAATTAAGTCTTGGGAAGCTTCCAGTTTGGATTTTTTGGGGCTTTTTCTTTCAGTTTTATTTCTGGGGTTTTTCATTTTCGAGCTCTATGGGATTTCAACGTGTTATGCCACTTGAATTATGTGATTTTCTTATTCCTACATTTTTAGAATTTTGTAAATCAAGTAGGCCCTTGTCATAGCCAATTCCAATTTGACAACCTGGTGCAACCCCCCCCCCCCCCCCCCCCCCTCCAGCCCATTTTATGAAAAATCTCCTTGTTTGTATGCGTCCGCAGCGCGCCAGTTTTTCACAAGCCGCTAGCCCAATTAAGTCTTGGGAAGCTTCCAGTTTGGATTTTTTGGGGCTTTTTCTTTCAGTTTTATTTCTGGGGTTTTTCATTTTCATTTTCATTTTTTGTCATCTTTTTTTCAAATTCATAAAAAAAATCAAATTCGTGAACAATTTCTAAAATATGTGAGTGTTTTTCATATGCGTGAATTTTTGACAAATTCATGAACCTTTTCTGAAAACCCGCAGGCTTTTCTAAAATCAATGAACTTTTTATGAATCCATTATCTTTCCAATTTTGTTTTTACGAATATTTTAAAATCATTTTTTTAAATGTCAACCAGTTAACTGGTGAACGGTCCACCCGTCAACTGGTCCACTGTCAACCAGCCGTAGTTGCGCCAACCCAGCATGCACATCCATGAGTGCTTGGCACCGTAAGCGCAGATTAAGGCGATTTGGTTGAGAATCGAACCAACGATCTCCCACATTGATGAAAGAGGTGTAACCACTATGCCACACACCAGGATTTGGTCACCATAAACTTGTTCCTTCTTTTATTCCTTCTTTCTCCTTTTTTGTTTTTTCCTTTTCCTTCTTCCCTTTGTCGTTTTCCATTTTTATTTTTTCTTCTTTCTGGTTTGATTAATTGTTTTCAAATATGTGAACTTTTTCTTCAATTCGAAGTGCTTTTTTATAATTCACCGAACTTCTTTTTAAATCCGATGAACATTTTTTTGAAATTTGATGAACTTTTTCCAAATTTGTGCACTTTTTTAATCCATGCTTTTTAAAAGTTTTATGAACTTTTTTCAAAATTGATGACCTTTTTTTTTCCAAAATTGTGATTTTTTTAAATCAATGAACTTTTTCCAAGTTTTTGTGATTTTTTTAGAATTTTAGAATTCTTTTTTTAAAATGGATGAACTTTTTCAAATTTGATGATATTTTCTTCAATTTTTGATGATACTTTTTTTCAAATTTGTGAACTTTTTTCAACGCTAATGAACTTTTTTCTAACTCGGTGAACTTTTTTCATATTCAATGAAGTTTTTTGTCAAAATCGATGACTTTTTTATTTTCTCATGAACTTTTTACAAAACCGGCAAACTTTTTTTAGTTTGTTAACTTCTCTTAAAAAATTATGAAGTTTTTTCAAAATTGACAAACCTTTTCAAATTCATGATTTTTTCAATTAATTCAAAAATCTAAATGATACAATAGACGATATTGTGAAGGATATAGCGCGGCTACACTTGTTCATATCCTAGTAGCACTATTATAACTTGCAAGTCCATAATGGTCCGAAGGGTCTTTTTTGAAGTTTTTTGGCATTCGTCGCGCTGCTCCTTCGTCGGCTGGCCCAAGAGGGCGCTACAGTGTGCGCCAGGAATTGTCCGGGCACAACAAGGGCCGAACATGAGCTCCTGCAGATTAGGAGCTCTCCTTGTTACATGACATGTGAAGGTTTTCGAGATTATTTGAGTTTGTCCAAATCAAATCAGCCCACCGTTCAAAAGAAAAGGAGCTCAATTGGCCCGGAATTGATTTATAACTTATACAGGAATTGGAATTCGGTCCTCATCTTGTTAGTTGTGATAATATTTGGGTCCAATCAAATCTAGGGCTTCAAGAACCAAAACTGCCATCCTTCAATAGAGCATGTTTACCACTTTATATCAAGAAATTATGAATGATATTGCACCTGCTGAAATAGATGATATTGATGTTACTATTAAGCTTGCCAATAAAGATACTATATCACCAATTGAGATTGTTAGAGATGTTGAAGTCTTGTGTGGGAAAATAAAATACCCTACTAATTTTCTTGTTCTTGGTTCTCCACAAGATAACTTTTGTCTCATCATATTTGGTAGACCTTTTCGGAACACTGTTAATGCTAGGATAGATTGCGAGAAAGATATTGTTACTGTCGGTTTTGGGGATGTGTCTCATGATTTTAATTTCTCTAAATTTCGTAGACAACCCCATGACAAAAAATTTCCTAGTAAGGATGAAATTATTGATCTTGCTTCTATTGTCGTGCCTCCTACTGATCATTTAGAACAATATTTGCTAGACCATGAAAATGATATGTTTATGAATGAGAGGAAGGAATTAGATGAAATATTCTTTAATCAAATGTCTGTTTTGAAACACAATTTGCCTGTTGAAATCCTTGGGGATACTCCTCCACCCAAGGGTGATCCAGTGTTTGAGCTTAAACAATTACCTGATACTTTGAAATATGCTTATCTTGATGAAAAGAAGATATATCCTGTTATTATTAGTGCTAACCTTTCAGATCATGAAGAAAGGAGATTATTGAAAACTCTGAAGAAACACCGTGTTGCTATTGGATATACTCTTGATAATCTTAAGGGCATTAGTCCCACTCTATGTCAGCATAAAATTAATATGGAGCCCAATGCTAAGCCAGTTGTTGATCATCAATGATAGTTAAATCCAAAAATTAAAGAAGTGGTAAGAAATGAAATATTAAAGCTTCTGGAGGCAGGTATAATTTATCCTATTACTGATAGTAGATGGGTAAGTCTTGTTCATTGTGTCCCTAAGAAGGAAGGTATTACTGTCGTTCCTAATGATAAGAATGAATTGATTCCATAAAGAATTGTTACAGGTTATAGAATGGTAATTGATTTTCGCAAATTAAATAAAGCTACTAGGAAAGATCATTACCGCCTACCTTTTATTAATCAAATGCTAGAAAGATTGTCCAAACATACACATTTTTGCTTTCTAAATGGTTATTCTGGTTTTTCTCAAATACCCGTGTCAAAAGAGGATCAAGAAAAGACCACTTTTACTTGCCCTTTCGGTAATTTTGCTTATAGACGTATGCCTTTTGGTTTATGCAATGCACCTGCTACCTTTCAAAGATGTATGACTGCTATATTCTCTGACTTTTGTGAAAAGATTGTTGAGGTTTTCATGGATGATTTCTCCGTTTACGAAACTTATTTTGATGATTTCTTAAGCAACCTTGATCGAGTTTTGCAGATATGTGAAGAAACTAATCTTGTCTTGAATTGGGAGAGGTGCCACTTTATGGTTAATGAAGGTATTGTCTTGGGGCACAAAATCTCTAAAAGAGGTATTGAAGTTGATAAAGCTAAAGTAGATGCTATTGAAAAGATGCCGTGTCTTAAAGATATCAAAGGTATAAGAAGTTTCCTTGGTCATGTTGGTTTCTATAGGAGGTTTATTCAAGACTTCACTAAAATTTCTAGGCCTCTCACTAATCTCTTGCAAAAAGATGTCCTTTTTGTTCTTAATGATGATTGTGTAGAAGCATTTGAAATACTTAAGAAAGCCTTGATTTCTGCACCTATTGTTCAACCACCTGATTGAAATTTACCCTTTGAAATCATGTATGATGCTAGTGATTATGCTGTTGGTGTTGTTCTAGGACAAAGAGTTGATAAGAAGTTTAATATTATTCATTATGCTACTCCATCTGTTCACTTTTATAAGACCTTGAAGACATTTCAGACAATGTACAAAACAACCCATTTGGAGTTGTCTGAAATGACTTAAAAAATGAACGGAGGGAGTATTAAAACTCTAGACAGTGCCCAGAGAAATTATGCTACTACTGAAAAAGAATTCTCAGCAGTTGTTTTTGCTTGTGATAAGTTCATATCTTATATTGTTGATTCTAAAGTAACTCTTCACATTGATCATGCTGCTATTAAATATCTTATGGAAAAGAAAGATGCTAAACCTAGACTTATTAGATGGGTTCTCTTATTACAAGAATTTGATTTGCATATTATTGATAGAAAGGGAGCTGAGAACCCCGTTGCAGACAACTTGTCTAGGTTAGAAAATGTTCTTGATGACCCACTGCCTATTGATGATAGCTTTCCTGATGAGCAATTAACTGTCATAAATACTTCTTGTATTACTCCATGGTATGCTGATTATGCTAATTACATTGTTGCTAAATTTATACCACCTAGTTTCACATACCAGCAAAAGAAAAAGTTTTTCTATAATTTAAGACTTTACTTTTGGGACGACCCACACCTTTATAAATAAGGAGTAGATGGTGCTATTAGATGTTGTGTACCTGAGCATGAACATGAACAGATCCTACGCAAGTACCACTTCGAGGCCTACGGAGGACACCATGCTGGAGATAGAACTGCACACAAGGTATTACAATCTGGTTTTTATTGATCTACTCTCTTTAAGGATGCTCGTAAGTATGTCTTGTCTTGTGATGAATGACAAAGAATTGGTAATATTAGTAGACATCAGGAAATGCCTATGAAATATTCACTTGTTATTGAACCATTGGATGTTTGGGGCTTTGATTATATGGGGTCTTTTCCTTCCTCTAATGGATATACGCATATTTTAGTTGTTGTTGATTATGTTACTAAGTGGGTGGAAGCTATTCCAACCAGTAGTGCTAATCATAACACCTCTATTAAGATGCTTAAAGAAGTTATTTTTTTGAGGTTTGGAGTCCCTAGATATTTGATGACTGATGGTGGTTCACATTTTATTCCTGGTGCTTTCCGTAAATTGCTTGCTAAGTATGATGTTAATCATAGAATTGCATCTACTTATCATCCTCAGTCTAGTGGTCAAGTAGAATTGAGCAATAGAGAAATTAAATTGATCTTGAAAAATACTGTCAAATAGATCTAGAAATTAAATTGATGCTTTATGGCCTTATAGGACTACTTATAAGAACCCTATGGGTATGTATTCGTATAAAATGTTTTATGGAAAAGCATGTCACTTACCTCTTGAGCTAGAGCATAAAGCTTATTGGGCAATCAAAGAGCTCAACTATGATTTCAAACTTGCCGGTGAGAAGAGGTTATTTGACATAAACTTGCTTGATGAATGGAGAACCCAAGCCTATGAGAATGGCAAGTTGTTTAAACAAAAACCTAAAAGATGGCATGACAAAAGGATACAAAAGCGTGAGTTTAATGTAGGTGATCATGTTTAGCTATACAACTCTCGTTTAAGATTTTTTTTGCAGGAAAGCTTCTCTCTAAATGGGAAGGCCCCTACATCATCGAGGAGGTCTATTTTTCCGGTGCCATCACAAGTCCGAAGATGGTAAACGGTCAAATAATCAAACATTATATCTCAGGTACTCCCATAAATGTTGAGACAAATATAATTAATACCATAACACCGGAGGAGTACATAAGGGGTACTTTCCAGAACGTTCCAGACTCCGAAAAGGAATAGGTATGTGGTACGGTAAGTAAACCGACTCCAAAACTGTTCTAATGGCAATTTTTCTCCATTTTGGACCATTTAAAAAAATTAGGAAAATTAAAAGTAGTCCAAAGAGTGCACGAGGAGGCGGCAAGGCAGGAGGGCGTGCCCTACCCCCCTGGGCGCGCCCCCACCCTTGCCGCCACCTCGTGTACCCTCCGGACTCCGTGTTCTTGCACAATACTTCTTTTGGTCAGTAAAAGTTCATTATATAATCTCTAGAAGGTTTTGACCACTGTACCACGACAAAATCCTCTGTTCTTGTTTCGAGCTATTTTTCTGACAGATCTATATCACCATGACATCTCCAAGCGCCCACAAGGACAAGTTTTTTGAGAAGGTCATCAAGCCCTACCTTGCGGAGGTGCTGCGACACCCTCAAACCATTGAGATGCATGAGGGGGTGCTGCACATCCGCGATGTTGAAGGGCCAAAGAAGAGCGGAAGCGTGGAGACAAGACTCGAAGAAATGGAGCAACAAGTTTTCATGTGTCAAGGGATGGTGGAACATGGACTCAACGCCAATCACTTGATGATCGCGGAATTTACCAATAATCACCAGCTGGATGCCAAGAACATTGGGGATGCCATCTTCAAGCTTCACGAGAAAATCAAGCACCTCCAAGCCCAGATCTATGACCTGCAAAACCAAAACTATGAGTATGAATACAAATTTAAGAGGACGAGTTTGGCTGCAGATTTTAGGATCCCGGAGACTCGTTCATCCTTCTATGATGGTGAGACTATGCCCTGGAAGATGGATGACAAGCCTACAACATCAACAACTTCATCACCACCTCCGAAGAAAGAGACATAAATACATGCGTATGGGCACTCCCCTTGGCAACTGCCAAGCTTGGGGGAGGTGCCCCGGTATCGTATCACCATCACATCTTTACCTTTATCGTTTTTCTTAGTTCGATCCTTTTGGTTATATTTTGATCTAGTAGAATAAAGTTTTTAGTATGATCTAGCTTTGAGTTTTGTTTTGAGATCTATCTATATAATCGAGTCTGTGAGTTATATAATAAAGAGTAGTTTTGAGTTGAGGGCTTTGCCTTCTTACTATGATCTTGAGGGAATTAAATAAGAGAAAGAATAAAAAGAAATAAAAAGATCATATAATGATCTTATGGAGAGTGATGACTTCACATTTAAAGAGTATGATGAATAAAAGTTGTTGAGAGTTGACAAACATAGTTTTGGTCATTGTTGCAATTAATAGGAAGTAATAAAGAAATGGAGGCTTCACATATAAATATACTATCTTGGACATCTTTTGTAATTGTGAGCACTCATTAAAATATGACATGTTAAAAAGTTGATGTTGGACAAGGAAGACAGCATAATGGATTATGTTTTCTTATATCCGAATAGAAGTTATATTGTCATGGATCCTCCAACATGTTGAGCTTGCTTTTCTCTCTTACACTAGCCAAATTCTTTGCACCAAGTAGAGATACTACTTGTGCTTCCAAGCATCCCTTAAACCAGTTTTGCCATGAGAGTCCACCATACCTACCTATGGATTGAGTAAGATCCTTCAAGTAAGTTGTCATCGGTGCAAGCAATAAAAATTGCTCTCTAAATATGTATGATCTATTAGTGTGAAGAAAATAAGCTTTATACAAACTTGTGATATGGAAGAAATAAAAGCGTCAGACTGCATAATAAAGTTCTTTATCACAAGTGGCAATATAAAGTGACGTTCTTTTGCATTAAGATTTTGTGCATCCAACCATATAAGTGCATGACAACCTCTGCTTCCCTTTGCAAAGGGCCTATCTTTTACTTTTATCTTCTACCCTTATACAAGAGTCGTCGTGGTCTTCACCTTTCCTTTTTTACAACTTTTCTTTTTGGCAAGCACTATATGTTGGAGAAAGATCCACACACACACACACACACACACACACACCTTACATATGTCCATACGCTAATGAAACACCATTCGAATAGTACAAATATACACCAATCTAGTGGCTAGTGTAACAGTGGAGTAGTTTTTTTATTATGAGATACAGTACAATGGTTTTACTAAACAGATTTCCATAAGCTAGCACTGGAAGATTTTTATAAGCATTAACAATACAAAATGTAAAGGTAACAGGTTTTAGCATTGGTATACTAGCTATGCAACGACATTACACCAAATACAAAAGTCTGAAGGTAACTAGCATTATTAACTAATGAAAGTATAAAAAAAATGCAAACCATGTACCTTCAAGGTAAATATCATTTCGAACTCCAAGGGACCTGAAAAATTGCTATCCCAATCTTGATAATCAATATCAAACATAAAAACTTGATCGAATGAATCAAGAAAACAGTCGGAGGAGGAGGTGCCCACTCTTGACCTTTCCTCTTCTCTTCATAATTTTTTGTGCAGTTTGACCAAAATAAAATGACATTAGTGCCTTGGCATTTTGGTGACACTGTACAAAAAATTGACTTATCTCATGAAAGTGAGGTATGTAATATATAAGCATTAACATTGCAAAAATCTGAAGGTAGTAACAAATTTCATCGTTGGTATACTGGCTGTGCAACAACATTAGAATGCCTTAGCTGAAAAACCTTTAATACATCCACAATCAACAGCTAACCTTGAAATAATCCAGTGACATTAAATGACATTGCTTAAATTTATCGGTGGCATTAGACTGAGTGCGACATTAGTTAAATGTGGCATCACTTTAGCAGTAGCATTGCTTGACTTTACTGCTGGTGTTATACTAACAGCAAAAAAGTGACAATAAGAGCATGGGGGGCCCATTCGGACAGTGGGCGCACCAGTATGATGTACCTCCACTGACGCATAGAGTGGTGAGGGAGGTATGGTTGCCTAGAGCAACAAATATCCAGGCAACATATGTGGATTACGTCCATTTTTATTCTCTTTAGCCACCTTTTTCCTATGTCAGGACAACAAACTGATCGACCTGGTCATTCTCTATTGCGTTGTCATGCCTTTCTACCCCTTTTCACCCATTTTCAACCAAGAGACAGGAGACTCGTTCATTAGCTACTGTTTTCCACTTTTCAACCTAGATGCGGGTACGATGCCTAGTCTCTTCGACAATACTTTCTCCCTTCCTTTCCTTATTCAACCCAGACATGGATTACTCTGCATGAAGTAGGGTTTCCTTTAATAGTGCAAATTAAAGTTTTTGTCTGCGTGACCAGCAGAGTAGAGGATAGAAAATTGGGAAGATAGTGGAGTGGAAAAAGATCCACATGCAACGACGTGGCAGATGGGGCAATAGAACAAGGGTATGGTTCGAAAAGAGGTAGCATACCCGAGGGTCGGCGGGAAGTGGCTTCTCTCGTGGTCATCGTCCTCCACACACACTACGGCAGCGAGCTTGGGGACGATGGCCATCCCACGCGGGTTCTAGGTCTGAGAGGACAGGCTTGTCATCAGTGCGTGACCTCGCTCGTCGATGATGAGTGCATCAACGCTGCATGTCCTTTTCTTCCCTGGTGGATCTGTGACCACCGGTGAGGAGGGAGGGAGAGATAGGGGCGCCACTGTCTTTCTTAGATCTGGAGAGAGGGTGATAGTGTGAGAAGCAAATGGGCAGCCCTTAGCAAGCAAGCCATGAAGGTCCAGCCTATATATCTTTTTTGATACTAGTACTAGAGGTGGAGTAGTGGTAGAGTAGTTTATATTTTCTCTGCATATAGTACCAGTTAGTCGTGCTTCAAAACTAAATGGCACGCCATTAAAAAATAAAGTTGAGAAATAATGCGGCACCTCGGGCCAACGTGGCCAGATCACATTTTGCACGAGAAATGACACACCATGTTTCGTTGACATGTGGTGTCGTTCCATCATGCTAGTAAGACGATGACGAGTCCTTTTGTACAATTTTCGAACGGACGTCTATGTAGGCCGGGGCGCCTCTTCCTGTACCATGGCAACCGTCCACCGCCTCTTCGCCTTTCCCTCTCGATTTGAAACTACTCTCGCACACTCTTCCTCCCTCCATTTGCCTTCACCCTTCCTTTTGCCATTGTTTGATCTTCTTCTCCATGGAGGGAACCGGCCGGAAACGACCCCATTATTCTTGCCCCAATCTGAAAGATGACGTGGTGGAGGAACTCATTGACCGGTGCGATGTAATCACCTCGGCTAGCACTGTAGGTTCGTTCAAGACCATTCTCGACTCAACTAATAACATCATTACAAAGAACCCAAGAGTCCAGGAGCGGTTTGATCTCCCATATCTTCTTCGCCATGACCTTGCTCGCTTCCGATATCATCTACCTCCTCTCTCGCTTGCTGGATCAAGAAGGAGAGGACACCATCGAGCTGAACGTGTGCTAATCTTGGAGGTGCCGTCCGTTCGGCACTAGATAAGATTGAAACGTGATTGGATCGTGAAGAGTACGACTACATCAACCGCGTTACAATGCTAATGCTTTTGGTATACAAGGGTATGTAGTCGACATTTTTTTGTTAGCCACATTTCAGATTAAGCAACGCAGAGGACGACTTTGTTTTCAAGAAGGGGAGGATGATGAGGACATGACTACCTTGGATACGACCAAAAATATTGCATACATGCATATTTGTCAGGTGATTTCTAGTGCAAACTATTCAATAATCTATTTATGTTATCCAAAATAAAAATACTTCACACACTTTTGTGTTTTGTCTAATTGCAGGTGTATGGGACATTTGTACAATCCACATATGAAGATAAGGGAAAAGGAGAATTTTAGGTTCTGTTCAAAAAGTCCTCTCACGTCACTTTTAGGCCAAGAGAAGATAGAGTCCAAGTCTCTCATGTTCTGGATTCAGATTCGGACTGCACAGACATACCTGACTCAAAATGCCAGCAACTTTTTCATACAGACTCCAAATTGGGTGATTCGTTTTTTGTTGGAAAGTAGATTCGTTCTCTTTCCAACCCAATTGGATTCACCCTAAAATTCGTTCGGAGCATTGAGATATCGACGAAACAATCTGATGCTAGAGTAGAATCCAAGTCAAAGAACAAGTCCAAAGGTGTTGCATCACCTTCACTTGGGCCCATGAGCCTTATACGACCTAGGGTTAGTTTTAGGCTGCCTTGGGACGTCCTTCCACCTCCTTGGCTGCCACCCCTTGCTCTTATATTAGTAGATCCATCTAGTAGCTTTTTCCTTGGGTTTTGTTTAGATTAAATTTCGCCATAGCTGCAACTTCGCGTAGTTCGTTTGTGTTCAACGACCAGACAAAGGCGTCACAGAACCCCACCTTGATCAGTAAAGCTTTCCTCTTATATTCGCAATATCCAGATTGCAATCTTAGTTTCTTGCTTGTTCTTCGTTTGCCTACGGGAAAACAGACCTTCGTGGTCAGTTTGATCATGCTCCGGCGTGGTCAATAACCTCTCAGAGTTGGTTTAGCGATTGCTAAGGCGCGACGTCCTCGCATGATCGTAGTCGGATCGTCAAAGTTGACTTCCTCCAAAACGACAACCACCATCTCATTGAAAGATGGGGCACCTTTGCCTCTATCACTATACATCTCATCGATTAGATCTTGGGTGTTCGTAGGATTTTTTTGATTTTCATGCTTCTCTCCCCATCAGTGGCATCATGAGTTAAGTTTATGCGTATATGTATTTGCACGAGTAGAACACAAAGAAGTTGTGGGTGTTGATGTTCAAATTGCTTATTTCCTTTGTCTTATTTGGATTCGGCGATATTTGGTATGAAGCGGCTCGGACCAACATTACTTGTCCACGTACAAGAGACTGGTTCCATTGACTGACATACAACTTCTATTCCATAAAAGTGGCTTTGCGGGTGTTCGTCTCTCCCACCTTAGTTGAATCTGATTTGACAACGGGCGTCCCTGTAGAAGGATAAAAGGCAACTTGTATATCACCCTATGATTTTGCTTAGATAAGAATGGTTCTTATAGTTTTCCCTAGCAGCCATGTAAAAATTGCAACAACAAAACAGAGGACGTCTAACTTGTTTTGCAGGGCATGTTGTGACATGGTATGGCCAAAACGTGATGTGATATATGTTGATGTATGAGATGATCATGTCTTGTAATAGGTTCACGACTTGCATGCAGATGAGTATGGAAACCGACAATATCCACAGGGTTGTCTTTAATTTATTGTATGACCCGCGTGTCAATTATTAAACGCCATGTAATTGCTTTACTTTATCGCTATGCGTTAGCAATAGTCGGTGGAGACAACCATGATGACGACACAATGATGGAGATCGTGATGATGGAGATCATGGTGTCATGCCGGTGACGACGGAGATCATGCCATGTGCTTTGGAGATGGCGATCAAAAGCACAAGATGATGATGGCCATATCAAGTCACATATATTGATTGCATGTGATGTTTATCTTTTATGCATCTTATTTTGCTTAGGACGATGATAGCATTATAAGGTGATCCCTTCACTTAATTTCAAAATAAAAAGTGTTCTCCCTAAGTATGCACCATTGCAAAAGTTCATCGTTTCGAAGCACCTCGTGATGATCGGGTGTGATAGACTGTACATTCACATACAATGGGTGTAAGCTAGTTTTACACATGCATAATATTTGGGTTAAACTTGATGAGCCTAGCATGTACAAACATGGCCTCAGAACACGGAGGACCGAAAGGTTGAACATGAGTCATATAGTAGATATGATCAACATGGAGATGTTCACCATTGATGACGACCCCATCTCACGTGATGATCGAACATGGGTAGTTGATTTGGATCATGTAAACACTCAGGCAACTTCATGGATGTTGATTTAAGTGGGAATTCACTAGTAGTTTGATTAACTGAACCAATTATCATGAACATAGTCTTAATGTCTTTGCAAATTATGTTGTATATCAATGGCTCGCGCTGTAGCTCCCATGAATTTTAATGCATTCTTAGAGAAAGCTAAGTTGAAAGATGATGGAAGCAACTATATGGAATTGGCCCATAATTTGAGGATTATCCTCACTGCTGCACAGAAGGCTTATGTCCTTGAAGCACCGCTAGGTGTGCCACCCACTCCCGCTAATCTGGATGCTATGAACATCTGGCAGACTAAAAGTGATGACTACATGATAGTTCAGCGCGCCATGCTTTACGGCTTAGAACTGGGGCTCCAAAGACGTTTTGAGAAACACAGAGCATATGAGATGTTCCAGGAGCTGAAATTGGTATTTCAGGCTCATGCCCGGGTTGAGAGGTATGACACATCCGACAAGTTCTTTCGCTGCAAGATGGAGGAGAACAACTCTATTAGTGAGCATGTACTCAGAATGTCTGGGTACTACAACCGCTTGAATCAGTTGGGAGTTAATCTTCCGGATGAAGTAGTGATTGAAAGAGTTCTCCAGTCATTGCCACCAAGCTACAAGGGCTTTGTAATGAACTATAGTATGCAAGGGATGGAGAAAACGATCCCTGAGCTCTTCACGACGCTTAAGGCCATAGAAGTAGAAATCAAGAAAGAGCATCAAGTGTTGATGGTCAATAAGACCACCAGTTTCAAGAAGGGCAAGGGAAAGAAAGGGAACTTCAAGAACAATGTCAAGGCAGTTGCTGCTCCCATGAAGAAACCCAAGGCTGGACCTAAACCCGAGACTGAGTGCTTCTATTGTAAGGGGAAGGGCCACTTGAAGCGAAACTGCCCCAAGTACTTGGCAGATAAGAAGACTGGCAACGTCAACAAAGGTATATTTGATATACATGCTATTGATGTGTACCTTACTAGTGCTCGTAGTAGCGCCTGGGTATTTGATAATGGTTCGGTTGCTAATATTTGTAACTCGAAACAGGAGCTGCGGAATAAATGAAGACTAGCTAAGGACGAGGTGACAATGCGCATCAGAAATGGTTCCAAGGTTGATGTGATCGTCGTCAGCACACTCCCTCTACGTTTACCTTCGGGATTAGTTATGAACCTAAAAGATTGTTATTTGGTGTCTGCGTTGAGCATGGACATTATATTTGGATCTTGTTTATTGCGAGACGGTTATTCATTTAAGTAAGGAAATAATGGTTGTTATATTTATATGGATAATATCGTTTACGGTCATGCACCCCTTGTGAATGGTTTATTCTTGTTGAATCTCGATCATAATGATACACATGTTCATAATATTAATTCCAAAAGATGCAAAGTTAATGATGATAGTACCACATACTTGTGGCACTGCCGCTTAGGTCATACTGGTGTAAAACACATGAAGAAACTCCATGCTGATGGACTTTTGCAATCACTTGATTATGAATCATTTGAGACATGCGAACCATGTCTCGTGGGCAAGATGACTAAAACCCCGTTTTTCGGATCGATGGAGCAGGCTAGTGACTTGTTGGAAATAATACATACTGATGTATGCGGTCCGATGAGTGTCGAAACACGCGGTGGATATCGTTATGTTCTTACCTCCACAAATGATTTGAGTAGATATGAGTATATTTACTTAATGAAACACAAGTCTGAAACATTTGAAAAGTTCAAGGAATTTCAGAGTGAAGTGGAGAATCATCATAACAAGAAAATAAAGTTTCTACGATCTGATCATGGAGGTGAATATTTGAATTACAAGTTTGGTATGCATTTAAGACAATGTGGAATTGTTTCACAACTCACGCCACCTCGAACACCACGGCGTAATGGTGTGTCTGAACGTCATAATCGTACTTTATTAGAAACTACAAAAAAATACACTTCCGTGATGATACGTGTTTGTGACAGTAGGTCACGTTTTCTGTCATGCATGTACATCCATGACGATTTTATGTAGGCATTCCTGTGCTGTCGTAGAAGTGTTCCATGACAATACCAAAATTATCATCACGGAAGTGTCCACTTCCATGAAGATAAATAGCGCGTCATGGAAGCGCTTTCGTCAAAGGTAACCGACACGTGGCTTCCACCGTAATGGGTCGCCGTTAAGCTATCGGGTTCCGATTTGGATCTGATAACCCATTAACAGCCCGGGCCAATGGGGATTTTCCACATATAAAATTCTCATTCGCCGGTGAATCCATGTGTCGGCCCAGCGTTGGGACAGTTGTCATCCAGCGAATGGACGGGACACGCCTATGACACGTTGACACGTGGCTCGGCCCAATAGTGGCCCATTTAGGCCCGTTTTACCTGGTCAAAAGGTAACGGCTGACCCACTTAAAGCCTATTAGCGGCCTGTTCGCATATAGCCCATTTACAACACGCTAACTTATGACCCATTATGGCCTATCTGAATTAGGCCCAGTAGCATCATCTAGGCCGTCCAATATGATTCCAGTCCGTTGTAACTTCCGACCCATGTATGTCCCATGACGTCTTTTGGCCGATATGAGGCCCTTTGTAACTCTGGGCCCATTAACAGCCCGTGGTGAAACTGGCCTGTAATGAACTGTGTATCACTTTATACCCATTAACGGCCCATTATTCCATTGGGTCGTTTCCAGCCCGTGTTATCTTTTGGCCTTCTCAGGGACCATTTATTCTTGGGCTGATTTTCAGCATTCGATTACTTACGGTCAGTTACTGGCCTGTTCCGATTGTGGGCCAAATTCAACCCCTGGTTAAAGTCGGCCCATTTGTGGCCCGTTAATCTGTTGGGCCATTTTCATAGCGTCATCAAATACGATCGATTAATGACCCGTTATGCCTGTCGATAGAAACAAGCCCGTTATACTCATCGGCCTATTAATGACCCGTTATGGTCAGCCCATGAACGGACAATTCCAACTCTAGCCCGTTTATGGCCCATAATGTGGTCCGTTATTGGCCCATGTTTGGCCAATTGATCATATGGCCCGTAGAAGGCCCATTGATTCTACGGCCCATAGAAGCCCATTGTTTCTATGGCCCGTAGGAGGTCCATGGTCACTATATTAGATATCTAGCCCATGTTTATTGTGGCCTAGATTTAAAAAATAGGTTATTGCACCCACTAGCAAACCACGAAAAAAGAACTGCACTAACTACAAGCAAACAAATAAACAAGACAACAAGGAAATAAATAAGCAAGCAACTTGCACTAGGCTATCATGGCTATTACACAGATTACATCCACTGTGCATCAAAGTTTGCCACCAATGCAAATATGGGGAACAAAGTAGCATATTAGATACACTGGTTGTCAAAGTTGGTGACCAGTGCAAATAAACGCCACAGCAAAACAAGTCCAGCACCGAAACCACTTCACAAGAGCTTAAGAAACAATATCCTAGGTATCCACCATGATGGCAAGACGCTTAGCAAGCTTATTAGCTTTCTCATGTTTGACGCTTAAATCCTCCAGCTCTTGCTGTTGCACTAGAAAGTATGCATCTGAATTCTATAGGGACTTACTCAGTCCTTGGGCTTCATGTCGCAGCGCATCTGATCGATGTCTTTCAACTTGAAGTTGAGACTCAAGAAGCCGAACTGATTTAGGCAGCGAGTTCGAAGAGCTGGTGCCAGCAGTAATGGCCAGTAACTCGAACACTACATCAAGACAGGACTTTGGGGTTGTCTCACTGTCTTCAAGATAGTTTTTATCAACTTTCTTGGAGAACAACCGGGATGTCTCACTATCTTGAACATATATATATATATATATATATATATGTAGTACGGCCACTGTATGATCTATATCATTCTAGTTTATGTTGCCAAATCAAGATAGAGACAGTTCAAATCATATCTATTTAAGACAAAGAAGCATAGACAAAATATAAGTGTGGGAAACTACACAACACTAACAACACTTGTAATGTGCATGACATGAGAACATAATTGTTTATTCAATTGCTGAAATCAACACAGAGCAAGTTACAATAGCAAACACGTTAAAGAAACAGGTTTAAATCATACCTATTAAGCCATTGGAGTTTCAATTGCATCCTTCAAATTTAAAATTAGTTGGTATGAGTAAATATAGTGATGCAAGAGCAAAGGAGTATGAACCATAGCTACAGAACCTGACCTGAGAACAATTCTTCTTCTGCTTTAAGCGTTGACTTGGGGTTCAGAGTGGTGGTCCTCGTGCATTGGGCACTGCAGTTGCCTTACTAACTGCTCGTGTTTGGGTGCTCTGTGGTGGAGACGGTGTTGTGTCAACTGGAACTGGGCTACTATTTGCTAGGGTTGGGGTTAGAATGGGTGTAGCTGGTTCTGGATCCAACTGGGTAGGGGTACACTGTACGTGAGTCTGGGTTATGTGTGGTGGGGCTGGTTCTTGGGAAAGTACAAACGTGGTTCTATCTGCATCGACGGGTAGCACAATCTTTTCTGAAGACCGTGTTTTTACTCCCATAGATACTGCCATCACTCCCTCCAATTCAAATGGCTGATAAACAATAAAAGTAATTGAATGTACAGACATTGTAAGATAGACAGGTGCAGTGGATAATAGGGAAGAAAACAATGCATGAAATAATTCACATTTATGTTTTCTAATCAAATAAGATAGCATGGCATAATTTCACATATATGATGGCTAATTAAACGGGATAGCATGACACAATTTCACATATATGAGGGCTAACTAAACAGCATAGAATGACATACTTCAAAATATGATGACTATGTAAACAGGATGACATGATATAACTATATGATGTGTCTATTAAAGTGGTTGGCATGCCATAATTCACAAACATGCCGTCGATGGGAACATGATGGCATGATATAATTCACGGATAGAATGACATAATTCAAAATATGATGACTATGTAAACAGGATGAGATGATATAACTATATTATGTCTTTAGAAAATGGGTTGGCATGCCATAATTCAGATACATGTTGTCTATGTAAACATCATGGCATGATATAATTCAAATATATGATTTATATACTAAGCAAGTGAGCACAGGGCAATCGCATATATGATGTGTCAACTAAGCAGATGGCATTCAATATTGTGTATATGATGTAAAAACTAAGCATTTCAAGACAACATATGCATGATATGAGTAATATAACCCTGCCAAGTTTGAGCATACACCTTAGGGGAAAAAAGGACTGGTCATCCGCCTCCGAATCCTCCTCTGAGGAGCTATCTGTAACTAGCAAGATATCTGCTTCAGCGGGTAGCATTGTCTGCTCTGAAGACCTTGTTTTCACTCCAGATTTTTCCATCACCAATTCAAATGGCTGATGCACAGGAAGAGCAGTGCTTCATAAGTAGTGTTAGGTGTGAAGGAAGCTTGGGAACTAGCTAGTTCCGAAGCAAACAAACGAGTAACTCGTTGAGATGCCGATATAGTTGAAGCAGATGCTGTAGCTGGTGGAGCAAGTGATACCTGTTTGTAGATTTAGCCGGTGGACTTGGACCTTCTACTGCACTATAAGTACTAGTAGAATATCGAGGGGAGATCCTTTTCCGTTTCGCCCGACGAGTAACACCATTCCCTACTATGTTCTTTTCCTTGCTCTTATTGACTTTGCCATGTCAAGCCATACCCACAACACAAAAGAATAAAATCGCTCTTCAGAACTCATTGATGCATGATACAGACAAACAATACTTTGATGTAAGATAACCATATGAGGATGGAATATGTAAGAAAAACAGGACGGCGTGACATATTCACAGCTATGATGTGTAAACTAAGTAGAAGGATTTTCAAGAAAATAGAAGTAATGCAAGCTAGAAACCATACGAAAGATGCAACCAATATCACTCTGCCAAGTTAAAAGTGTGTTGTCATAAGTGGCATTTCAAAAATTAGAAGCGGTACGTAGAAGTCAATGCAAGATGTAACCACTATCAAACTGCCATGTTAAAAGCGCCCAATCATGAGTGACTGATGCGGGATACACAACAACAGTACTTTGATGCAAGAACATGGTATGATAGATAGATATAGTGTATTCTAGACACAGAAAGGCATGTCATATGCACATGTATAACGTATAAACTCAGTAGGTGCAATTTAATCAAAGTAGAAGAAATACAGGCTAGACAACATATGCAACATGAAACCAATTATCACACTGTCAACTTGGAGCAGGCACCTGCGATGGTGGAGTACGGGAGATGAACTCATTATCTAGACTTGGGACTTCAACTGCATTTGCAGTAGAAGTGACAAATCTAGAGAGTCTCTGTTTGTGTCGGTCCAGAGGACCACCAACATCCCCTAACTTACTCTTTTCCTTCCTCTTTTCTCATATTGCCTTATGAAGTCAAAACCACAAGAAGATGAATAAAATTAGCTCTGCATAACTGATTGATGCATAATACATACGGACACTACTTTGATATAAGGCAAGCGTGTGATAGGAGGATGCAATATATACAAAAAAGACAACATTGCATATTCACACGTATGGTAGGAGGATGGAATATGTATGAAAAACAGTAAGCAGAAGGCATTTCAACAAAATTAGAAGAAATGAAAGCTATGCACCATATGAAGATGCAACCAATATCACTATCAGGTAAAAAGTGTCTCGTCGTAAGTGCCATTTCAAGAAATTTTAAGCAGTACAAGCTAGAAGACAATGCAAGATGCAACCTACATCACACTCCCAAGTTAAATGTGTCTTATGGGTAAGTGATTGTTGCAGTTATAAGTTGTAAGCTACGCATATGCAATTCAATAAAATTAGAAGCAATACAAACTAGATATCATACAAAACACGCAAGCACATATAACAGTTCCAAGTTAGAGCAAGCACCTATGATGGTGGATTAGGGGAGATGTGCTCATCATCTACACACCTACTTTGACTGTCTAGCCTTGTGTTGTCTTGCGAATCTTGTTGGGAGGATGGCGGAGTAGAATCTATAGATACCCTCTGTTTGAGTTGCTCCGAAGGACCACCATCATCCACTGCCTTACTAATTGCCTTTAGTTGTATTGATTTTGCATTGTGAAGTCAAACTGATAAGAAAAAGGAATAAAATTCGCTCTTCAGAACTCATTCATGCATGACACTGACGAACACTGCTCGGATGAAAGGCAAACACATGATACGAGGATGGAATATGTACGAAAAACAGGACGACGTGACATATTCACACCTATGATGTGGTAACTAACCAGAAGGCATTTCAACAAATTAGAAGCACTGCAAGCTAGGCGCCATACGAAAGATGCAACCAATATCACTTTGCCAAGTTCAAACTATCTGGCATTTCAACAAATTACAAGCAGTACATGCTAGAAATCATATGCAAGACGCAACCAATATCACAGTGGCGACTTAAAGGTGCCTTATCATAAGTGACTGATGCTGGATATGCAAGAACAATAGTCTGATGTAAGAACATGGTGTGATCAGATATAGTATGTTCTAGAAACAGGAACACGTGTCATGTTCACGAGCATTATGTGTAAAGTAAGCAGATGCAATTCAACCAAGTTAGAAGCAATACAAGTTAGACATGATACGCAACATGCAACCACATATAATAGTGCCAAGTTAGAGCAAACACATGTGATGGTGGAGTTGGGGAGATGTGGTCATCATCTACACAACTACGTTGATTGTCTAGCCTTGTGTTGTCTTGCGAATCTTGTTGGGAGAATGGTGGGGTAGAATCTATAGAGGCCCTCCATTTAAGTTGCTCGGAAGGACCACCATCATCCAATGCCTTACCAATTTCCTTCCGCTTTATTGATTTTGCATTGTGAGGTCAAACCAACAAGAAAAAGTAATAAAGTTTGCTCTTCAGAACTCATTCATGCATGATACTGACGAACACTACTCTGATGAAAGGAAAAGTCATGATACGATGATGGAATATGTACGAAAAACTGGACGACTTGACATATTCACACCTATGATGTGGTAACTAAGCAGAAGGCACTTCAACAAATTGTTGAGGAAATCGTTAACTGGTAGGTGCTCGGTCGACTGGTGAGTAGGGGATTAATAGGCTAATCGGCAAGTTAATCGGCCATTTAATCAATTAATCGAATGATTTATCGGGTAATTGGCTACTTGGGGACCCTATGAGTAGGGATTAATTAGCAAGTTAACTGGTTAATCGGATGAATTCTTGAACAAGGCAACAAATTAGAAGCACTGCAAGCTAGATACCATATGGAAGGTGCAATCAATATCACTCTGCCAAGTTCAAATTGTCTCGTCATAGGTGGCGTTCATCAAACTAGAAGCACTACAAGCTAGAAATCATATTCAAGACGCAAACCAATATCACACTGCCAACTTAAAGGTGTCCCATCATTAGTGACTAATGCAGGATACACAAGAAGAGTAGTTTCATGTAAGAACATGGTGTGATAGATAGATATAGTATGTACCAAAAACAGGAAGGCGTGGCATATTCACACGTATCATGTGTAAGCTAAGTAGATGCAGTTTACACTAATTAGAAGCAATACAAGCTAGACACCATATGCAAGTTAGAGCAAGCACCTTGGATGGTGGAGTAGGGGAGCGGAGACTTGGAACTTGTAATGCACTAGCAGTACGAGGACAATCCGTACAGATGCTCCATTTACGTTGTTGCAGAGGACCACCATCATCGCCTTCCTTACTCTTTTCCTTCCTCTTTTTTTATTTTGCCTTGTCAAGTGAAACCCATAAGAAAAAGGAATAAAATTTGCTCTTCAGAACTCATTGATGCATGATACTGACGAACACTACTTTGATGTAAGTTAGCTGCATGATAGGAGGATGGAATATGGATGAAAAACAGGACGGCATGACATATTGACATGTATGATGTATAAAGTGTAAACTAAGCACAAGGTGTTTGAACTAGTTAGAAGCAATGCAAGCTAGAAACCATATGAAAGATGAAACCAATATCACTCTGCCAATTTAAAAGGGTGGCCTCATAAATGTATTTGACCAAATTAGGAGCAATACATGGCAACATGCTAGAAATAATATGCAATATGCAACGAATAAAGGTGTCTCGTCATAAGTGATTGATGCAGGATACAAAAGAGATGTAGTTGCATGTAAGAACATGGTTAACCGATAGATGTAGTATGTACCAAAAATAGGAAGGCATGCATATTCACAGATATAATGTGTAAACTAAGCAGATGCAATTTACCCTAATTAGAAGCATTACAAGCTAGACACCGTATGCAACATGCAACCAGATATCACACTGCCATGTTAGAGAAAGCACCTAGGGTTGTGGAGTAGGGGAGATGAGATTTGGAACTTGCACTGTAGTAGGAGTAACAGGAGAATCTGCAGAGATCATCTGTTTTGGTTGCTCCAGAGGACCACCATCATTCCGTGCCTTCATCCTTTTAGATTTTGCCTTGTCAAGTAAACACACAAGAAAAAGGAATGAAATTCACACTTCCAAATTCGTTGATGCATGATACTGACAAACATAACTTTTATGTATGACAACCACATTGTAGGAGGATGGAATATGTACGAAAAACGCTAAGCAAAAGGCATTTCAACAAATTGGAAGCAATGCAATCTAGACACCATATGAAAGATCCAACGAAAATCACTCTACCAAGTTAGATGTGTCTCATTATAAGTGGCACTTCAACAAATTAGAGGCAATACATGTTTGAAATGGTATGCAAGATGCAACCAATATTACACTGTCAACTTGAAGGTGTCTCGTTAGAAGTGATTGATGAGGGATACACAAGAAAAGTAGTTTGATGTAAGAACATGGTTAATAGAAAGACGTAGTATGTACCAAAAACAAGAAGGCATGTCATATTCACAGGTATAATGTGCTAACTAAGAAGATGCAATTTACCCTAATTAGAAGCATTACAAGGTAGACACCATATGCAACATGCAACCACATATCACACTGCCAACTAAGAGCAAGCACCTACGATGGTGTTGTAGGGGAATTGCGGTCATCAACTAGAGAGCTACGTTGACTATCTTCATTTAGCCTTGTTGTTTCTTGAGAATCATGTGGGGAGGATGACACCGCACTCTTTAAACGAGTAGCGCGTGTCACAGAAACCACTAGGGTGACTGTCTCAACATAAGTGATTGATGAGGGATACAAAAGAGCATTAGTTTGATCTATGAACATGGTTAATAGACATATGTAGTATGTATCAAAAACAGGAAGACATGTCATTATCAAAGGTATAATGTGTAAAGTAAGCAGATGCAATCACTACAAAATATACACTTCCGTGATGATACGTGTTTGTCACATGTAACATCCCAAATTTTCAATTTGGAATGTTATACACTAGATCATCATTGCATATCATATTTTATTTTGCTTTTGGTTTTGATCCTAGAAATTCTACGCAACTCAAGGACCCACGGAGAGAGTTGGGGATTTCGTTATTTTCATATTTGAGTTTTCTCAAATTTCGAGAATAGGATCATTTGATTTTAATTATTTTATCATCAATTATTTCTATTACAAAAATATGAGAGAGGGAATAAAATGACTTTCCCAAAATAAAGAAATATTGAGGATTTAATAATAAAATCAAATAAGATTTTATTTCGGAGTTTTTCGGTATTTTATTTGAGTTTAGGAAAAATGTGCATTTTCAAAATTGCATTTAGGCCCCCAAATAAATGTTCACCTTGTGCGGCTTGATTTTAGAAGCCCGAGAAAATTCATTTCGGGATTTTTGGAGTCCGTTTAGTATTTCTTTTATTTGTTTTTCTGCGTGGAATATTTTAAAAAAACACAATCGACCTACGGGCCGTGTCCGACCTGGACACCAGGCCCGATCGGGCTTTATAAGCCGGGGAGCCCAGCCCGGAGCCTCCCCAAAAACCCTAGTCGCCGCCCCGCCGCCGCCGCGTCGCCGACCGTCGCCGCCGCCACCACGCCGCCGACCGCCGCCGCCCCGCCGCCTACCGCCGCCGCCGCCGCCCCGCCGCCGACCGCCGCCGCCCCGCCGCCGACCGCCGCCGCTGCCGCCGGAGACCGCCGCCACCGCCGGAGTTCTCGCTGGAGTTGCCGGTAGTTTTTTTATAGACACCGGTTTTTTTTCCGAAAAACCGTTTGGTTTTTCCGACGGTTTTGTTCGTTTTTTTAGTTTCGGTTTTCTAAATAGATCGGTTTTTCTGATTTATTTAAATAGCGAGTGTTCGTCCGTTCTAGCAAACGTTCGTCGTTTTTCTTTTTCTCGGATTAAATCCGCGATTTTTCTGATCACGATTCCTGATCCGATTTTCGTTTTAGTATAACTTTTCGCTCGTTTATCGGAATCAGGCGATTCAAGTGCCTGGAGTTTCGTCTCGAAACCCTCTATCCATTTAACCAACTTAAACAAGTTTTTGCCACTGTAAAAATTGCCCTAGATCCAGAATAGTAAACGAAGCCTGTTGCCGTTTGACTTTCGTTGCTTCGTTTGATTTGATTCTTTTTGCAAACCGGAGTTCTTAAGTTGAACCTTCTGGTTAGATCTCTTATTTGAGTTTTACATGTGCATTAGATGAATACTTATTGTATGCTTGTTTGTTTGTCTGTGATAGAATACCCGGAGTGCGCCGCCTGTTACTTCGAATCTCTAGGTTTAGCGGATCATCAGCAAGGCAAGTAACACTTTGATCATACCTCCTACTACCCAGTTTTATTGCATTAGATCAATCCTCAAACATTGAATGATTAGGATCTAATTAAATTGTGGGATGGGAAGTAGTTGAGGTAGTACCTATTACCTGTTTATTTTCAAACCTTTGGGAGTTACTTCTATGTTTGCCTATTATGCCATGCTATGCTAGTAGACGTGGATTGGGTGAGTGATATCCATGAAAGATGTGAGTTTGTTAATTAATGGTTTATCTAAGGTGGCAACTTTAACACACATCTGGGTGGATTGAGGTACCTGGGTATTCTAGGATTGTCGGGTGGTAGGTGCGACATATGCCAACGGGTGGCTTATCATTGTGGGAGCCAGTAAGACGTCGCCGGTGCCTGGAAACGGGATGAGGCGAAGACATGCACGCCGGCGAATCTTACCCAGCTTCGGGGCTCTCCGTGGAGATAACACCCCTACTGCTGCTCTGCGGGGTCTCCGCATGATCACTAGATGGACAAGTAGCTACACAATGCTCCTTGAGCTGCTCGGTGGGAGGAGGAAGAAGGGCGCGGCTAGCTTGCTTCTTCTCCTAGTATGGTGTCTATGACTAGCTGGGGGCCGAACCCTTTGCATGGGTGCCCCGGGGGGTTTATATAGGCCTACCCCCCGGGGGTACAACGGTAATCCGACTGGGCGCGGGGCCCAGCCGTCTGTGACTACGCTCGCCGGCTTCTGCGCCGGCTGCTGGGGCCCGCCGACTGGTGGGCCCCGCCGGCTGCTGGCCTCTTGGTCGACAGGCAGGCCCCACCGTCCAGGACCTGGTCGGTGGCTGGTCACTGTTGCTCCATCTTGGTGATGTGGGCTTCGTCGTGGTAGGCGCGGCTACAGTGCCGCCGCCCGTCGGGCGATCGCTGTAGCCTCACCGCGTCTTGTCTCCTTAATGGGGCGTCTCCTTCGAGGGAGGCGGCAACCCGGCTGTGGGGAGCCGGCTCTATCTTGGGCCGACTGGGGGGAGGCGTGGCCGCCTTCGGGTGTCTCTCTGCCCGAAGGGGCCCACTGTCTGTGGGCTGCGCTGGTGGCCCGTCGTGGGTGACACCAGGGTCAGCATGGCAACAGTGCCGCGTCGGACGGGTCAGGCCCACCCCGTACGGCGCACTATGCCAGGCGTGCTCCGGGATTCGAGGGAGGCAGGCTTCACTGTAGCCACGCCCTGTCACATCGCCGCTAGGTGGATGCAAACTTTGAGGGTACGGTCTCGACCACTTTATGGGAGCCGGCTTCTTGGAGTCGGCCTTCTCGTGGCCGGCTTCTCGAAGTCGGCCCTCCCGTGGCTTTCTTCACGAGGGCTAACATCGGGCCACCTTCCGAAAGCCGGCCTGGGTGACAGCCAGCAAGCGGAAGGCGGCCCCATGTCTTGGATTTCTTGAGAGCCGGACGGGCTCGTAATTTGTTTCAGAAGGGCCAGGGGGAGCCGGCTAGGCTACCCATGGCTATTTACTCCGACAGTAGTCCCCGAAGCTGGTCGAGCTTCGAGGCGGACAAGGGGACGAGAAGCTTGGTCAGCTTCTTATCCTGAAGAGCCGGCTTCGCTGGCGTACGCCGAATTCGGGGAGCCCCGCGTCTTGCAGGCGGGAAAGGGGTCGACCCGCGGGCTGACCGCGGGCCCTCCCGCGGCCACGTGGCAGCGAGATCCTGCCAGCGCACGCGCGCGACGGGACGCCGCCGCAGGCCCGGGCCCGCCACTCCCAGGCCTCGGCCTGAGCGCTGATCTTTTGCGGCCCAGGTGGACCGCTCGCCTTCCCGTGGCGATTTTATTTCGCCATTAGGGCGTAATAAGCGCGGGACGTGGGGGAGTGGGCACGATCGATCCCCACGTTTCCCCATGCCGCGCCTCCTCGGCTCCGCCACGCGAGCCTATTAGTAGGGGGAGGAGGGGGAGCGACAGAGGTTCGCACGCTCTCTCTCGCTCCGCCCCCTCTCGTCCTCCTTTCTTCCTCTCATCGCCGCCGCAGCCTCTCGTCTCAGTGCCGCTGCAGCCTCTTGTCTCAGCGCCGCCGCAGCCTCTTGTCTCAGCGCCGCCACATCGTCTTTCTCCCATGGCGTTGTCGAGCTCGTGGGACGGCTCCAACGTCACGAGGACCACATGGAGTTCCTCCGCCAGACTCGGCGCCTGCCCGACGCCAACCTCGTGCGGGTCCGCCTGGCGCCGAAGATGGAGATTTCGCTGGCACCGGAGGAGGGCGAGCGGGTCGTCTTCCGCTCGCACTTCCTGCGTGGCTTCGGCCTTCCGGCGAGCGGATTTCTGCGCTCCTTCCTCGAGTTCTACAACCTTCAGCCGCATCACCTCACGCCCAGTGTGGTGATACTGCTGTCGGCCTTCGTCTCCCTCTGCGAAGGTTTCTTGGGGCTGTTCCCCATGCTGGAGCTCTGGGGAGAGTTCTTCCAGAGCAAACTCGGCACCGTCATCGTAGGCGTGCCCGCCCCCTGCGGGGCCTTCATCGCCATGAGGAGGGCGGGCGAGAACAACCCGTTCCCGCCCATCCCCCTGATCCAGTCGGTGAAGATCTGGCAGAAGTCATACTTCTACGTGAAGAACGTCGCCGAGCAAGGAGACCACGTCAACCTGCCGGCTTACATGGCCGGCCCGCCGGCTAGGAGGCAGCCCTCATGGAGTTTCCAGTACCGGTCATTGTCTCAGGCCGGGAACGCCGCCGTCTCCCGGCTTCGGGTGATGATCCAGTCGGAAGGCCTGAACGGGGCCGACTTGGTGGCCGCCTTCGTGGAGCGCCGGATATCTCCTCTCCAGAGCCGGCCCCACATGATGTGCCAGATGACCGGCCGCTTCGACCCAAGCCGGCTGAGCACCAGGGAGATGCCTCATGCGGAGGTATCGTACATGGTAAATTACATCTCAAATTGCAAGCTCGCCGAAGACTGGCGATACGGCAAGGCGCCGTATTCTCGCGCCAACCCTCCGCCCGTGGTAAGTTTTCCTTTTCTTCTTCTTGTTGGTAGCCGGCTTCATGATGGCCGGCTTCTGATCAGCCGGCTCTTCTTAGCAGAACTCCCTTCTCCCGCCAACGACCGGGGCAGCGGGGATATAACGCCAGTATGCCCCCGACCGCACGATGGACGACGTCGACGACCCGGATTTGGGGGCGGCCGCCATGGAAGATGCCGTCGCGGGGGACGACGCCGAGCCCGGGGGCTCAAGGCTTACCGCCAGCTTCGAGGACTGGCCGGATGACGCTGAAGCCGAAGTCGCCCCGCGTCGCCAGCCGGTGGCCGACCATCAGGGCGCGGGCTCGTCCATCGCGCCGGCTGCCGGCGGCGGTGCACAGAAGCGCCGGGCCGCTTCAGGCCTCTTCGGCAGTTGGCCGAAGAAGTCCAAAGCCTCCACCGGGGCGACCAAGCGAGATGAGGCGGCTGCAAAAGCGGCCCGCTTCCGCAAGGCGGTGAAGCAGCCTCAGGAGGTCTCAGCGTAAGTCATCAATTGCCCTATCGCATGCTTTTCATTATTCTCTTCCTGTTTGAACATTCTTCTTAACTTTTTCCTGCTTGCTGGACAGGGCGCCGCTTTCCCTTGAGCGGGGTCCGAGCGGCTCTGTAGTGGGGCCGGCTGGAGGGTCTTCGAGCTCCCGCTGCATGGACCCCCGCGCCGATCTCAGGGAAGCCACGAAGCGGAACGCCCATGAGGCGCAGGAGGAGCGCGAGGCGGCGGAAAAAGCGGCCGCCCAGGCGGCGAAGGAGCAGGCCGGCGCGGCAGCCAAGGCCAGGCGGAGTCGGCGACCGCGGAGACGGAGGCGGGGGGTTCGCGCAACCAGCCTCCGCTGCTCGCCATTCCCCTCCGAGCCGTGGCCCCTGACACCCCACTGCCCTTGGCGGAGGAAATCGTCCAAGACCCGCCGCTGATGGAGAGGAGGGAGGACCCCGTGGCCTTCGCGAGGAGAGCGCCGCCAGCGGCGCCAACCGGAGCGGGCCAAGGCGGCCAATCGTCAGCGGCGCCAGAGGAGCCGGCCGGGGGTGAGCCGGAGGACAGAGCCGGCCTCGAGGTGCAGCCGGTGATGCGTCGGCGCGCAGGGGGAGGCGCCGCTCCGCCGGAGTCGCACCGAGTCGCGGGCACAGGCCAGTCGGCTAAAGATCCGGAGGCGGCCAACACTGCCACGTCCGAGTGGACTCCCAGCGGGGGGACTGGCGAGCTGAATGTGGCGGCTCAAGGGGTCCGGAGCCGGCTTCATGCTCAGGACACCCTGCTGCAGCAGTTCACCCAGGAGTTCCTGTTGGCGCGAGCCGCCATCCGGGTGATTCCTTCATTCTTGGCCGTTTTGATCTCTTGATTTCTTCCGTGAGGGCGCGTCAGCGCACCCACTGGGTGTAGTCCCCGAGATTCGGGCCGACTGCTGCGCAGTCGGGTTGAATCTTTCTTGACAACCACCTTATCTTTGCTTCTTGTCTGAATCTTTCAGGAATATCATAACTCCCGTGCTGCCGCCTTCAACTCCCAGGCTCGGGAGTTGAGTCGGAGGACCGATGACCTGGCCGACAGCCGAAGTAAGTGCTTGATTTTGTCTGTCTCCTGTGGGGGCGCGTCAGCGCACCCACTGGGTGTAGTCCCCGAGATTCGGGCCGACTGCTGCGCAGTCGGGTCGAATCTTTCTTGATGACTTTTTCCTTATTGGTTTGTCTTTTTCTTTGTCTTCAGGGGCCAACGCCGACTTGAGGAAGGAGCTCGGCGAAGCGCAGGCCGCCCTTCATACCAAGGACGCCGAGTACGCTGTCTTGGTCCAGGAGTGTGACCGCCTGGCCAAGAAGCTGGCTGACCAGGAGAAGAGCCACAAGGCGGCCCTGCAGCAAGCGCAGGATAGCGAGGCCGCCCTGAAGGCAGAGTTTGAGACCGAGGCGGCGAGCTGGGCTGAGACCTGGCGAGCACTGGATGAGGGCTTTGGCCGCATCGAGGACTTGATCGACGGTAAGCCGCCTTCCTCGCTCCTCTCCTGCCCCTTGGCGTCTGGTTCTTGTTCTAACTTGTGTTGCTGCCTATTTCCTTGCGTAGACTACTTTCCCGGCTACTCCGCATTTGCCGCCCAAAGCATCGAAGCCCACCGCGAGGCGCGCCGTCAGGCGGGGGCCAACATCGCGTCGGATGCGAACCGGACGCTTGAGGAGCAGCTCTTGGCTGTCCAGGCGCGGTTGCAGCCGGCTCATCGGATGCTTCGCTGGCTCCAACGTGCCGGGGCGCAAGTGTTGGCCGCCCTCTGGCCCGGCGAGACGATCCCCCGCACCCCAAGCTGGACTGCCGACTGGCTGGAGGTCGCAGTCGGTCGCTTTGAGGCTTGGAAGGCGTCGGCGGCCTGCCTCGGAGCCAGGCGGGCGTTGGAGTTCGTTCGGGCTTGGTACCCAGGGCTGAGCCTGGACCAGCTGCGCACTTGGCGGATGGAGGCCGACGCGGAGCTGGAGGAGGTGAGGCCGGCTATCGCCCAGCGTGCTTCGACGATCGCCGAGTGCACCGACATCAGCGTTTTTGCACCTGAAATCGATGATGACGGTGTTGCCCAGCTGGAGGAGTGGTTCCGGCTGAACCCGGCGGTGGGCGAGGACTCAGCGGAGGAGATCGCCTCCAGCGACGAGGGCGAGGATGACGAAGAGGAGGACGACAAAGACGTCGAGCCGGCTGGTGGAGCAACCGGCTGACCTCAGGCCGACCGTGCCTCCAGCAACGAGGCGCGTGGAAGCGCGCCCTCTGCGGGAGGCGGTGACCAAGCCGAGGTTCGCCAGCCGGCCGCTCCTTCAGCCGACACAACCGTCTCCGCCAACCAGCCCAGCTCGTCGGTCGCTCCGCCGGCTTGACCTGCCGTCCTTATTTTTCCTGCTTGTTGTCTTTTGAACAATCTTCATTAAGTTTTCGCAGTTCCACCCACTGGGGGTGTATACAAACTATGTTGAATGCTGGCCTCTCGGAGGTCTTTTATGTAAATATTATTATGTGCATGTTTGGTTTCCATTCGCGTATGCTTTTTATCCTTAGGCTTTTTCCTTTGCCGCCTTCCCTCTTTGGGGAGGCAAGTACTTGAGCTTTCTTGGATTGAAGTGAAGTGAATGGAAACCGGCCGGCCGGCTACTCTGGTAGCCATTCGGCGGTGGGAGAAAAACCGGCTTTTGTTATATTAGTCCGTTAGACCCTAGCCGTTTTTCGTGTGGGCGCCCATTCCTGCCTTTAACTCTTGCTAGTCGGACAACCGGTTCTTCGAACTGCGACTTTTGGCAAGAGAAAGCTTGGGAGCCGGCACACTACTTGTCTGACTGCGGGTAGGACTTCTAATATAACTCCAGTCGGCCAGTCCCCGGGCCGACTAGTCGAACCCGGTGCCGGACGGAACAAGTAAATGAAATGACAAAGTCATAAGCATGATACTTTTCATTCATAGATAAGAGATGGCAGTCCCCGAGCCCTCCTCGGGGGGCCTATTGTCTCGTACTTAATACAAAAGTTAGCGTGATACATACTGCATTTCAACTGTAAAATCTTCGAAGGAGGTTGGCGTTCCATGGTCGTTCCGACTCCTTGCCGGAGTCGTCTCTCTTGCGTGACTTCGGCTTCTGTGCATCGATCAGGTAGTAGGAGTCGTTGCCTAGAGCTCTGCTGATGACGAAGGGGCCTTCCCAAGGGGCCGAGAGCTTGTGCTGGCCGGCTGTTCGCTGGATCAGCCGGAGCACAAGATCGCCCTCTTGAAAAGATCTTGGCCTGACCTTCCGGCTGTGGTAGTGGCGCAAACCCTGCTGGTAGATGGCAGACCGGCTGAGGGCTAACAGCCGGCTTTCTTCCAGTAGGTTTACGCCGTCTTCTCGTGCTTCCTTGGCCTCCGCTTCTGTGTACATGGTTACTCGAGGCGAGTCGAACTCGATGTCAGTTGGGATGACCGCCTCGGCACCATACACAAGGAAGAAAGGGGTGAAGCCGGTTGACTTGTTTGGAGTAGTGTGCAGACTCCAGAGGACAGCCGGCAGCTCGTCGAGCCAACAGCCGGCTGAACGCTCCAGAGGTATGACCAGTCGGGGCTTGATGCCGGAGAGGATGAGGCCGTTGGCTCGCTCGACCTGGCCGTTTGACTGCGGGTGGGCGACGGACGCTAAGTCCAGCCAGATACCTTGGGCTGCGCAGAAACGTGCCAAGGCTCCTTTGGCAAAATTCGTGCCATTGTCGGTGATGATGCTGTGTGGCACGCCGTACCGAGTTGTTATGTCTGTGATGAATGTCACAGCAGTCGGCCCATTCAGCTTCTTGATCGGCTTTGCTTCAATCCACTTGGTGAATTTGTCCACGGCGACGAGAAGATGCGTCATGCCGCCGCGCGCCGTCTTGAATGGGCCCACCATGTCCAGTCCCCAAACGGCGAAGGGCCAAGTGAGGGGAATGGTCTTGAGTGCCGAAGCCGGCATGTGTTGCTTGGAGCTGAAGAGTTGGCACCCCTTGCAATTTTTAACTAATTCTTTGGCGTCGTCCAAAGCGGTCGGCCAGAAAAAACCATGGCGGAAAGCTTTGGCGACGAGTGATCTTGAAGCCGCATGGTGGCCGCATTCTCCTTGGTGAATGTCTCTGAGGATTGCAATGCCCTTCTCTTGCTCGACGCACCGTTGGAGGATTCCAGTGACACTGCGCTTGACTAGTTCTCTGTTGACGATTGTGTATGCTCCGGCTCGACGTTGGACTTGTCTTGCCTCTGTTTTGTCAGCCGGCAGATCTTGGTTTACTAGGAAGTTGAGGATGGAGTGAGCCCATGACGGAGCCGCGACTTCTCCTACTGCCAATGTGGCTACTGCCACCAGGGTGGGCGGGCTGGGTGGTGAAATGCTGGAGTCGGCCGCCGGCTGTTGTGTTGGTGCAGTCCCTGGGCCGGCTACTGCAGTCCCCGAGCCGGCTACTGCAGTCCCCGAGCCGAGTGTGGCAGTCCCCGAGCCGGTTGCCGAAGTCCCGGGGCCGATTACTGAAGTCCCGGGATCGCCCGCTTGGTTCTTCGAGCCGGACCCTGCCGCGTCGGGGTCAGGCAGCACGAAGATGGAATCGGACTCTGGAGACGGCTTGATGGACGGCTTGAGGAGGCGTTGTAGAGCGACGCCGGTTGGAATTGCTTGCCGAGTGGAGCCTATTCGAGCCAGGGCATCGGCTGGCTCGTTGTCGGCTCGCGATACGTGGAGGAACTCGCATCCTTCAAAGTATCCGCTGAGTTGTTGAACCAGGAAGCGGTAGCTCGCCATATTTGCGTCCTTGGCATCCCAGTCGCCGGATGATTGCTGGACCACCAAGTCCGAGTCGCCATAGCATAGGATCCGGCGAATGCCGAGTCCCTTGGCAAGCCGGAGCCCGTGTATGAGCGCCTCATACTCGGCCACGTTGTTGGAGGCGGCAAAGTGAATCTGCAGCGTGTATCTGAGCTTGTCGCCTTTGGGAGAGGTAAGGACGATGCCGGCTCCCAAGCCGGTGCGCATCTTGGACCCGTCAAAGTGCATGCGCCAATGGGTGGAGTCGGGAGCCGGCGGCAGGTACTGGGTCTCGGCCCAGTCGACGAGGAAGTCAGCCAGTGCTTGGGACTTGATGGCGGTGCGGGGCTGGTAGAAGATCGTGTAAGGGGCCAGCTCGATGGCCCATTTCGCCACCCGGCCGGACGCGTCCCGGCTGCCTATGATCTCGGCCAGCGGGGCGGTGCATACGACCGTGACGGGGTGCTCTTGACTTCAGTTTCTTGGCGGTGAAGTACACGCCGTAACACATCTTCTGGTAGTGCGGGTAGTTCTGCTTTGAAGCGGACAACACCTCGCTCAAATAATACACCGGCCTCTGGACCGGCTGGGCTCGGCCTTCTTCTGGGCGTTGGACTACGATGACGGTGCTGACCACCCGGCTGGTTGCGGCGATGTAAAGGAGCATGGGCTCTTTCTCAGTCGGCGCCGCGAGGACAGGCGGCGTGGCCAGCATCTTCTTCAGCTCGTGAAAAGCTTGGTCGGCCTGGTCGTTCCACTCGAAGTGAGTGCTCTTCTTCATGAGGCGGTAGGGGGAGAGCCTTCTCTTCGAGCCGGCTGATGAAGCGGTTCAAGGAGGCCAAGCATCCGGTGAACTTTTGGATGTCTCGAAGCTTGGTGGGGATCGCCATTCTCTCGATGGCCTTGATCTTCACCGGGTTGCATTCGATGCCGCGTTTGGAGACCAGGAAGCCTAAGAGCTGGCCGGCTGGCACTCCGAACACGCATTTCTCGGGGTTGAGCTTGATTTGGAACCGGCGCAGGTTCTCAAACGTTTCCTTGAGGTCTCCCAGCAAAGTGCCACGCTTCTCCGTCTTCACCACAATGTCGTCCACGTAGATGTGAGCGTTTCTGCCGAGTTGCTTGAGGAGGCACTTTTGCATGCAATGCTGAAAAGTAGCACCGGCATTTCTTAAGCCGAATGTCATAGTCAGGTAGCAGAAGGCTCCAAATGGCGTGATGAAGGCGGTCTTCAGGCGGTCGTCCGGATCTAGCTTTATCTGGTGATATCCTGAGTAAGCATCCAAGAAACTCAACAGCTCGCATCTGGCCGTGGAGTCTATCACTTGGTCAATCCTCGGCAGGGCAAAGGGATCTTTGGGGCAAGCCTTGTGGAGGCTCGTGTAGTCTATACACATGCGCCACTTGTTGTTCTTCTTTAACACGAGGACCGGGTTGGCAAGCCACTCTAGGAAAAACACTTCCATAATGAAGCCGGCTGCCAGAAGCCGGGCTATCTCCTCTCCCACAATCCTGCGCTTCTCCTCCGACAGTCGGTGAAGGGGTTGTTTGACTGGCTTTGCGTCTTCTCGGACGTGTAGTTTGTGCTCGGCGAATTTCCTCGGAACACCCGGCATGTCCTTGGGGGACCATGCAAAGATGTCCCGATTCTCACGGAGGAAATCGGCGATCTCGCCTTCCTATTTGCTGTTCAGGCTTGCCCCGATGACGGCAAACCTCTCTGGATGCTCGAGGTCAAGAGGTATCTTCTTCGTCTCCTTGGCCGGCTGGAAAGATCCTTGAGCATCATGCTCCTTGGGGTTGGGGGACACGGCCGACTGCTTGCCGGCTATGGCCACGACTCGGTCCAACATCTTCTTTTCTTCGGCAATCACAAGGGACTCGGCCAGCCGGCTGCTGGCTGCCGCGCACTCAGAGGACTTCTTGTAATCGCCGACCACGGTGATGACGCCTTTGGTGCTTGGTATCTTCATCTTGAGGTATGCATAGTGGGGAACTGCCATGAATTTGGCCAAGGCAGGTCGGCCAAGCAACGCATGGTAAGGGCTCTCCAGGTCCACCACTTCAAACTAGATCGCTTCCCGACGGAAATGCTCCTTGTCCCCAAAAAGTACATCAATCTTGATCTTGCCAATGGGGGCGCAGGACAGGCCGGGTATGATGCCATGGAACACTGTTCGAGTAGGCATGAGCTGCTTCGTCTTGACATTTAGCTTCTCCAGGGTGTCACGGTACAGGATGTTGATGCTGCTCCCGCCGTCTATCAGCACGCGGGAGAAGCGGGCGGCGCATCTGTCCGTCGCGAGGGTGGCTTCCACGACCAATGCGTAAGAGCCGGGAGACGGCATCACCTCTGGATGGTCGGCCCGGATCTAGCTGATGGGCTTTTCTGACCAATGCATGTGTTTGGCGGGGTCGGCAGCGACCACGTTGACTTCCTGGTGCTCTCGGCGTTTGCTGCGCCGGTCTTCGGGCTGGCTTGTAAAGACGATGTAGGTTGCTTGCTCGTCAGGGAACTCGTCATGCACGGCTCCGACTGCGGGCCGAGCGGCCGGAGGCGGAGGCGGCGCGAGCCCCTCGCCTTTGGAGATTCGGGTGAGCCAATGGCACTTCCGGGTTGTGTGGTTGGACGGCTTCGCGCCGCTGTGGAACTTGCACGGGGCGTCGAGAGTTTGCTCGTAGGAGAAGGCCGGCTGCCAAGCCGGCCTGCCGCCCTTGGGCTTCTTGGGCGCGGGTCGCCCTTCAGGCGGCACGTCTTCAACTCTGGCCACCTGCCGACTGGCGGGAGGTGGCGCCGGGCCCTTGCGCTTGTGGTCGTTCGAGTGTGGGCGTCGGCCGGAATCCCCAGCCGGCGTCCTGGGCGCCGGGTTGAGTACTTTTCCGGACGCGTCTACACGAAGCTCGGTCTTCATCGAGGAGTCGCCGGTGGCGTACTTGTTGGCTATGCCTAGAAGCTCGTTGAGGGTAGTCGGCTCGTCGCAGAGGAGCTTGTGCTTAAGGAGGGTGCCTTCTCGGCATCCGGCTGTAAAGTATTCTATGGCTTGCACCTCGTGCACCCCTTCGCAAGAGTTGCGGAGCTCGGCCCAACGCGTGAGGTAGTCACGAGTGGACTCGGCGGGGCCTTGTACACACAAGGAGAGCTGTCTGGGCTTGGGAGCCCGCTTGTAGGTGCTGGTGAAGTTGCGGATGAAAGCTTCGGTGAAATCTAGCCAGCTGTTGATGCTGCGCAGTTTGAGGCTGTTGAGCCAGGTCCGCGCCGTGCCTTGCAGCATGAGGGGCACGTACTTCATGGCAACGCGTCGGTTGCCGTTGGCTATGCTAACCGCCGTGGAATAGTCGATTAGCCAATCTTCCGGCTTCACGGAGCCGTTGTACTTGGGCGTGTCTCTTGGGAGCGAGAACCCTTTGGGGAAGGGCTCGTCGCGGATGCGGGGGCCGAAACAAGGCGGGCCGACATCGTCTTCTTCTTCCAGCGCCAGGGATCGCGCCAGGCGGTCGATCCGATGGCGTGCGTCGTTCTCGCCGACTCCTTCGCGGCGACCCAGTCGGCCGCTGAGATTCGGGTGCGCCACCGGCGGCGGGGTGGGATATCTCTCTCCACGGGGTCAAGGCGGAGGCGGGTTGCCCCGCCATTCCATGGCTCGGGGATGGCCGTCCGCGTCTCGCTCGATGGAGATTCGGGTCCGGCTGCGGCTGGCAGCCGGCTCTTTCTCGCGCCGCGCGCGGGTGTTGCTCGTAGCCGGCGTCCGGGACGTCGCGCCGTGATCTCGGCGCGGGGGAGGGCTTCCCGCTCGGGCGTCGGCTTCGTGCCGCTGCGCGGCTGCATCGATCAGTTGCTGGATGCGCCGGGTCATGTGGGGGAGGTCTTCGGCCTCCAAGCCGTCCAACTCGTCTACGGCCGCCTGGGCGACGCGCAGGTTCTCGAGTGGAGTGGCGTAGACTGGGCGGTCGACTCCCAGCGTGTCAGCGATGACGGCGCCGCGTTGCTTGACAAGGCCGGCCCGGCTTGGCCCACCCGGGGCCGGCGTGCCGAAGGTGGCGCGGTCAGCTTGGCGCTGGTAGGCCTCAGTGAGGCGTCTTACGGAAGCCAGCCTCCGGCCCTCTGCGAGGAGGGCGAGGCGGCGTGCCTCCAGTGCTTCGTCGTCGGCATCAGCCGGGAGGGGGGTGGACAAGTCATGGGCCGCCGCGTGCGGGGCGTCGTGGGCGCTCTCGTCGGCCGGGCCACTGTGGCCAACAACCATCACTTCGGTGGTGACAGCATCGCAGCCGTCGGCTCGAGGAAGCGGGTCGTTTTAGATCGTGACGTTGGTAGGGAAGGTGTCGTAGGAGGCCGTGTCGGAGTCGACAGGCATCGGGTTGGTGGAGCCAACCGACTCCAGATCCACAGCGGGCTCGCTGGAGACATGGAGCTGACCGAGAAGGTTGGCGAGGTGGTCGGTGCCCGCATTGGAGGCGAGCTCGTCGGAGGTGAGGGTTTCGTCGCGGAGATCGGCGAGGCTGCTCGCCGCGCAGACACTGGTGACGCCTTGCAACGCGTCATGGCAAGCGCCATTGGGCGTGCCGGGCTGGCTACGCTTGCTGGGGAGGAAGAGGGTTCCCGTCCAGAACAGGTCTCCGAACGACGGTGCACCTGGCCCCACGGTGGGCGCCAAATGTCGGGTGGTAGGTGCGACATATGCCAACGGGTGGCTTATCATTGTGGGAGCCAGTAAGACGTCGCCGGTGCCTGGAAACGGGATGAGGTGAAGACATGCACGCCGGTGAATCTTACCCAGCTTCGGGGCTCTCCGTGGAGATAACACCCCTACTGCTACTCTACGGGGTCTCCGCATGATCACTAGATGGACAAGTAGCTACACAATGCTCCTTGAGCTGCTCGGTGGGAGGAGGAAGAAGGGCGTGGCTAGCTTGCTTCTTGTCCTAGTATGGTGTCTATGACTAGCTGGGGGCCGAACCATTTGCATGGGTGCCCCGGGGGGTTTATATAGGCCTACCCCCGGGGTACAATGGTAATCCGACTGGGCGCGGGGCCCAGTCGTCTGTGACTGCGCTCGCCGGCTTCTGCGCCGGCTGCTGGGGCCCGCCGACTGGTGGGCCCCGCCGGCTTCCAGCCTCTTGGTCGACAGGTAGGCCCCACCGTTCAGGACCTGGTCGGTGGCTGGTCACTGTTGCTCCATCTTGGTGACGTGGTAGGCGCGGCTACAGTGCCGCCGCCCGTCGGGCGATCGCTGTAGCCTCACCGCGTCTTGTCTCCTTAATGGGGCGTCTCCTTCGAGGGAGGCGGCAACCCGGCTGTGGGGAGCCGGCTCTGTCTTGGGCCGACTGGGGGGAGGCGTGGCCGCCTTCGGGTGTCTCTCTGCCCGAAGGGGCCCACCGTCTGTGGGCCGCGCTGGCGGCCCGTCGTGGGTGACACCAGGGTCAGCATGGCAACAGTGCCGCGCCGGACGGGTCAGGCCCACCCCGTACGGCGCACTGTGCCAGGCGTGCTCCGGGATTCGAGGGAGGCAGGCTTCACTGTAGCCACGCCCCGTCACATCGCCGCTAGGTGGATGCAAACTTTGGGGGTACGGTCTCGACCGCTTTATGGGAGCCGGCTTCTTGGAGTCGGCCTTCTCGCGGCCGGCTTCTCGAAGTCGGCCCTCCCGTGGCTTTCTTCACGAGGGCTAACATCAGGCCACCTTCCGAAAGCTGGCCTGGGTGACAGCCAGCAAGGGGAAGGCGACCCCATGTCTTGGATTTCTTGAGAGCCGGACGTGCTCGTAATTTTTTCCAGAAGGGCCAGGGGGAGCCGGCTAGGCTACCCATGGCTATTTACTGCGACAAGGATTGCCTGTTTTTCTTTATGGACCGCCACCCAGGCCCAAAGGGATCATGAGATTTTTCATACTAGAAACTTCCGTGTGCAGCCACAAGCTATTATGGGCTCTAGCATAGTTGATTAAGTCGTGCGAACTCTTACAAGGTAGAATAGCAGATGTAGGGGAAAGTAGGTGTAACGGTCTATCCATCGTAAGGTGCTAGCGCTTCTGAAAGACTATGTCTCGGTCATCCGTCTTCTCAAACACCATGAAGTGCGAGAAACCAAACGGAGGCGATCGAGTCTTGTGGCGAAGAGTGTGCAAACCTCTGTAGAGTGTATAAACTAATCATGGTTAGCCGTGTCCCCGGTTATGGACATCTTGAGTATCTAGTACTTGGATTATCATGTGAATCCCAACATGTTACTCTAAATTAATTTTGTTGGGTTTTGTTAATGATGATGCTTAATTGGGATTGAGGATGCTGTCAACCATTCTCAATGTTTAACAACTACCATGATTGTTAAATAAAATTTATTCCTTTGCAGTAGGGAAAAATTGGCTTTACGCAAAACTGTAACCATAGAGCTTTCCACCAGCCAAATATGCATATAGTATCGCTGTTTCATTCCATTACTCTCGATGTGTTACCTTGCCAGCATATTCCATGTGCTGACCCGTTTCGGGCTGCAACGTTAATGTTGCAGACTTTTCAGACGATGATTAAGGAGTTTTTAGGTCGTGGTTCTATACTCAGTGATGCCGTTGGAGTTGATGGACTCACTTATCTTCCAAGCCTTCCGCTGTTATCGTTATTAGATGGCCTTAAGCCATATTTATCGTAATAAGTTCTCTATTGAGACACTCGATGTAATAAGTGTGTGATTGCTACTCTGTTATAAATCCTTCAAGTACTGTGTGGTGTCAGCATTACTGATCCAGGGATGACACCTGAGCACAGAGATCAGATCGTTTGAGGTCTGGTCGCTACAAAGATGGTATCAGAGCACACGCTGACTGTAGGACACGACCACTAAGCTAAAGACCTAGATCACTATTCACTCTCTTCTCTTCTGACCTCTCATATTTTCTACTCTTTAGGATGGCGGATGCAAGGAACAAGTTCACGCAACCGAATGAAGATACACCCTTTGGACGCCACTTGAAGGAAGTCACTAGATACCTGAACATAGGAGTACCAAGCTTCACCGGAACCTACAACGCCACCTTACCTGAAGAAGAGCGCTGGATGATTCAAGTTCAAGTTCCAGGAAGGACGTTCATGCCAGTCACTAAGCCCATAGAGTTTTCTTTTGATGCACCAACTTGGAGTCTAGGGAAGAGCATGGCAGCTCACATCGCCATGGGACGCATTAGAGAAGTCTACTGCAATGATCTCAAGGATACTATCTACCAGATTTGTGGGCGCCGAGATGAGCACTGGGAGATGATCAGCACCAGAAAGGATAGATCAATTGCAGCTTTTATCCAGGAATTAAACCAGCACAATCGACGATAGGAGAACCAGATGTGCGCCGACATGATAGACCTGAAGAAGGCAAGGACAAGAATCAAGGAACTGGAGGAAGAACTCAAGGCTACACATGAAGATTATGAAGAAGGAATTGAAGTATTGGTGGAGAAGAATGACGATCTGATCAAGAAGATCGGAATATTTATGGGAGGCCCTACCCCAGTAGATGAAGACGAAGAACCCAAGGAGATTCGCCCGGAAGACTACATCATCATCGACGACACCGACTCGGACCCAGATGATAGCAATGATGACTATGTTGATGAAGCCGGAGCAGATATCATGGAGTCTGCAACCGAAGAATATTTCTAGTAGACCACCTCATCAGTAGTAGTAGTCTCCCATGTAAATACAGTAGTCCGAGCACTTTTGCGATAGTTAGATCGATTGTATGCCCTTGTTTGAGTGATTGAATGAAGTGAGTTGTTTGCTTTTGCCTCATGTGCATATGGGTAGTGTTTTCTCTTTAGACCCCCTATATTCTTAAATCTCATCTTTTCTAAACCCTCAGATGCCTCCGAGACGTGACCCCGGATTTACCTTTCCACCGGAGCTCACCCATTTGATCCAGCAGCAGAACACATTGATGCAGTTGCTAGTCCAGAATCAGAATCAGGGGAACAACAACAACAACCCACCACCACCACCACCTATTGATCACTTAGCCCGTTTTCTTAGGCTGAATCCACCGGTGTTTTCCAGTAACACCGAGCCGATAGTAGCAGATGATTGGCTCCGCAAGACAGCTAGAGAGTTGACCACAGCAGGATGCACAGATGCGGAGAAGGTGAAGTTTGCCGCACATCAGCTTGAAGGACCCGCAGCATCATGGTGGGAGAATTTCACAGCCACTTTCCCTGTCGACACTGTCACTTGGGACCAGTTTCAGCAGGCTTTTCATACTGCCCATGTTTCAGCAGGAGCTATGACCATGAAGAAGCGTGAGTTTCGCAACTTGCGCCAAGGAGGACGAACAGTTGGCCAGTATTTGGAAGACTTTAGTAAATTAGCATGTTATGCCCCAGATGACGTTGCTACGGATGCAGCTAAGCAGGAGAAGTTTCTGGAAGGACTGAATGATGAGTTGAGCATGCAGTTGATGATAGCAACCTTCAACAACTACCAGGAGTTGGTAGATCGTGCTCTTATGATTGAAGGCAAGTAGCAGCAAATTGAGAACCGCAAGAGGAAGTATGGACAAGGGAAGTACAATTCTGGAGCTCAGCAGAAGCCACGTTTTACCCCTAGATCGAGAGGACATTTTCAGCATACACATGGAGGAGGTAGCTCACACAATCACAGCGGCACCAAGAATGGTAATGGCAATGGAGGAAGCAGCGGCCAGAACCGTACCAACCAATCAACCCCAGCCAAGAAAGACCTGAGCCAAGTCACTTGCTTTAAGTGTCAGAAGACCGGACATTATGCCAATGAATGTTCTGAAGGCCAAAATGGCAATGGAAGCTCTGGGAAGAAGCCGAACCCTTTCAACAGGGGACAGGTGAACCACGTTAACGTGGAGGAGGTTGAAGAGTAGCCGGATGCCACAATCGGTAAGTTTTTGGTTAAGTCATTTACTGCACTCGTTCTTTTTGATACTGGTGCATCACATTCATACATATCAAGGGGATTTGTGGATAAGTATAACCTGCCCACTAAGGTTCTTAGAACACCTATGCTAGTAAGCTCACCAGGAGCGGAGTATATGGCCAGTCAAGGATGTTTTCAAGTGCCATTGAGTATAGGTAGGCATGTGTTTCCCTCAGATTTAATCATTTTGGAATCACAAGGATTGGATGTAATTCTGGGTATGGATTGGCTGTCAATGTATGGAGGAAACATCGATTGCACCAGTAAGACAATTTTGCTTACCACCCCGGAAGGAAGAAGGATCAAGTATGTATCCCGACATATGCCAAAAGGGACTCAAGTAAGTTGTTTAACAAGAGTTGTGCAGGAGGAAGTACCAGTGGTAAGGGATTTCCCTGAAGTATTTCCAGAGGAGTTGCCAGGCATGCCACCGGATAGAGATATTGAGTTTTTGATTGAGCTTTTGCCAGGCACCGGGCCAATATCGAAGAGACCATATAGGATGCCTGCAAAGGATTTGGTAGAGATTAAGAAGCAGATTAAGGAGTTACTGGATAAAGGTTACATTCGCCCAAGTTCGTCGCCTTGGGATCACCAGTACTTCTAGTGGAGAAAAAGGATGGATCGTTAAGGATGGTTGTTGATTATCGTGGGTTGAATGAAGTAACGATCAAGAACAAGTACCCACTACCAATGATCAATGATCTATTTGATCGATTGCAAGGAGCTAAGGTATTTTCCAAGATCGATCTGCGATCATGATACCACCAGTTGAAGATTCGAGAACAGGATATACCTAAGACGGCTTTTACCACCAGGTATGGGCTGTACGAGTATACCGTTATGTCATTTGGTCTGACTAACGCGTCTGCCTATTTTATGAACATGATGAACAAAGTGTTTATGGAGTTCTTGGATAAGTTCGTCATGGTGTTCATTGATGATATCCTGGTTTACTCGAAGAATGAAGAGGAGCATAAGAAACATTTGCGTTTGGTACTTGAGAAGCTCAGAGAACATCAGTTGTATGCCAAGTTCAGCAAATGTGAGTTTTGGTTGAAGGAAGTAGGATTCCTCGGACACATTATATCCGGAGAAGGAATACTAGTTGACCCCACTAAAGTTGATACCGTGACCAAGTGGGAAGCACCAACCACAGTTGGAGAGATCCGGAGTTTTCTTGGGCTCGTAGGATACTACCGGAGATTTATTGAGAATTTCTCCAAGATTGCAAAGCCTATGACGGAGTTGTTAAATAAGGATACCAAGTTCATATGGACTAAGGAGTGTGAGGCTAGTTTCCAGGAGTTGAAGAAACGCTTGGTTACTTCACCAGTGTTGATTTTGCCAGATCAGACCAAGGATTATGAGGTGTATTGCGACGCTTCACGACGAGGACTTGGAGCAGTACTTATGCAGGAAGGGGGAGTTGTTTCATATGCCTCACGACAGCTGAAACCCCATGAATTGAATTATGCTACGCATTATTTGGAGTTAGCAGCCGTAGTGCATGCATTGAAAACATGGAGACATTTCCTCATTGGAAATCATTGTGAGGTGTACACGGACCACAAGAGTTTGAAATACATTTTCATGCAGAAGGAGTTAAACCTCAGACAAAGGAGATGGTTGGAGCTCATCAAGGATTATGATATGAGATTGCATTACCATCTCGGAAAGGCTAATGTAGTAGCTGACGCATTGAGCCGTAAAAGCCATGTCAATACACTAATGACGGGAGAAATACCAAAGGAGTTAGCCGAGGATCTTCGTGAACTATGTTTGGAAATAGTTCCGAGAGGCTATGTAGCAGCATTGGAGATTCAGTCAACTTTGATGGATAGAATCAGAGAAGCTTAGAACACTAACAAGGATATTGCCTCTATAAAGGAGAAAATGAGCGAAGGAAAGGCTAAAGGATTTCGTGAGGATGAGCACGACACACTATGGTTTGATGACCGTGTTTATGTGCCCAATGACCCGAAGATCAGGAAGTTGATTCTGCAAGAGGCACACGATTCACCATATTCGATTCACCCAGGAAATACCAAGATGTATTTGGATTTCAAGGATATTTTCTGGTGGACCGGAATGAAGAAGGATATTGCGGAGTACGTAGCAGTATGTGATGTATGTCAGAGAGTAAAGGCAGAGCATCAGAAGCCAGCAGGATTGCTACAACCATTGCCGATACCCGAATGGAAGTGGGGTAAGTTAGGCATGGACTTTATCACGGGATTACCCAGGACTCGTTCCGGCTATGACTCGATTTGGCTTGTAGTTGATCGGTTGACGAAAGTAGCTCATTTCATCCCGGTAAAGACCACTTACACAAGTGCTAAGTTGGCAAAGATATACATGACCAGGATTGTATGCTTACATGGAGTTTCGAGGAGTATAGTATCAGATAGAGGAACCCAGTTTACCTCAAAGTTCTGGAATCAGTTGCACGAAACTTTGGGTACCAGGCTAGAGTTCAGCACAGCTTTTCATCCACAGACAGATGGACAGACCGAGAGAGTCAATCAGATTTTGGAGGACATGCTGAGAGCTTGTGCGCTAGATTATGGATCTAGTTGGGACGAGAATTTGCCGTATGCAGAGTTCTCTTACAACAACATCTATCAATCCAGTTTAAAGATGGCCCCTTTCGAAGCCTTGTACGGAAGGAGGTGCAGGACACCGTTGTCATGGGATGAAGTTGGAGACCGCCAGTTGTTTGGACCTGATTTGATTAAGGAGTCTGAACAGAAGGTGAAATTGATTCATGATAGGCTTAAGGTAGCCCAGTCCAGACAGAAGAGCTATGCAGATTCTAAACTCAAGGAGACAGTTTACGAAGTCGGAGACAGAGTTTATCTTCGAGTATCCCCACTTCGGGGAATAAAGCATTTTGGTGTTAAGGGAAAGTTAGTGCCACGGTTTGTAGGACCATACCGAGTATTGGAACGTATGGGAGAAGTGGCCTACAAGTTGGAATTGCCCGAAGGATTGTCAGGAGTTCATGATGTGTTCCATGTTTCTCAGTTGAAGAAGTGCCACGCGGAGATGGCTGACATACCCTTGAGAGACACTGTGCCATTGGAAGCAATTCAGTTGGATAACGATTTGACTTATGAGGAGAAACCAGTTAAGATTCTAGAGTATGCCAGTCGAGTCACCCGCAGCAAGGTTATCAAGTTTTGCAAGGTTCAGTGGAGCCACCACACGGAGGATGAAGCCACCTGGGAGCGAGAGGAAGATTTGCTCAAGGACCACCCTCACCTATTTTCTAGCCAACCCAAATCTCGAGGGCGAGATTCATCTTAAGGGGGGTAGGGTTGTAACATCCCAAATTTTCAATTTGGAATGTTATACACTAGATCATCATTGCATATCATATTTTATTTTGCTTTTGGTTTTGATCCTACAAATTCTACGCAACTCAAGGACCCATGGAGAGAGTTGGGGATTTCGTTATTTTCATATTTGAGTTTTCTCAAATTTCGAGAATAGGATCATTTGATTTTAATTATTTTATCATCAATTATTTCTATTACAAAAATATGAGAGAGGAAATAAAATGACTTTCCCAAAATAAAGAAATATTGAGGATTTAATAATAAAATCAATTAAGATTTTATTTCGGAGTTTTTCGGTATTTTATTTGAATTTAGGAAAGATGTGCGTTTTTCAAAATTGCATTTAGGCCCCAAATAAATGTTCACCTTGTGCGGCTTGATTTTAGAAGGTCGGGAAAATTTATTTCGGGATTTTTGGAGTCCGTTTAGTATTTCTTTTATTTGTTTTTCTGCGTGGAATATTTTTTCTAAAAAACGCAACCGACCTACGGGCCATGTCCGACCTGGACACCAGGCCCGATCAGGCTTTATAAGCCGGGGAGCCCAGCCCGGAGCCTCCCCAAAAACCCTAGCTGCCGCCCTAGCCGCCGCCGCCGCCGCTGCGTCGCCGCCGCCGCCCCGCTGCCGACCGTCGCCGCCGACCGCCGCCGCCGCCGCCCGCCGCCGCCGCCGCCCCGCCGCCGACCGTCGCCGCCACTGCACCGCCGCCGACCGCCGCCGCCGCCGGAGTTCTCGCCGGAGTTGCCGGTAGTTTTTTTATAGACACTAGTTTTTTTTCCGAAAAACCGTTCGTTTTTCCGACAGTTTTGTTCGTTTTTTTGTTTCGTTTTTTAAATAGATCGGTTTTTCCGATTTATTTAAATAGCGAGCGTTCGTCCGTTCGTCCGTTCTAACGAACGTTCGTCGTTTTTCTTTTTCTCGGATTAAATCCACGATTTTTCTGATCGTGATTCCTGATCCGATTTTTGTTTTAGTATAACTTTTCGCTCGTTTATCGGAATTAGGCGATTCAAGCGCCTGGAGTTTCGTCTCGAAACCCTCTATCCGTTTAAACAACTTAAACAAGTTTTTGCCACTGTAAAAATTGCCCTAGATCTAGAATAGTAAAGGAAGCATGTTTCTTTTGCCGTTTGACTTTCGTTGCTTCGTTTGATTTGATTCTTTTTGCAAACCGGAGTTCTTAAGTTGAACCTTCTGGTTAGATCTCTTATTTGAGCTTTACCTGTGCATTATAAGAATACTTATTGTATGCTTGTTTGTTTGTCTACGATAGAATACCCGGAGTGCGCCGCCTGTTACTTCGAATCTCTAGGTTTCGCGGATCATCAGCAAGGCAAGTAACACTTTGATCATACCTCCTACTACCCAGTTTTATTGCATTAGATCAATCCACAAACATTGCATGATTAGGATCTAATTAAATTGTGGGATGGGAAGTAGTTGAGGTAGTACCTATTACCTGTTTATTTTCAAACCTTTGGGAGTTACTTCTACGTTTGCCTATTATGCCATGCTATGCTAGTAGACGTGGATTGGGTGAGTGATATCCATGACAGATGTGAGTTTGTTAATTAATAGTTTATCTAAGGTGGCAACTTAAACACACATCTGGGTGGATTGAGGTACCTGGGTATTCCAGGATTGCCTGTTTTTCTTTATGGACCGCCACCCAGGCCCAAAGGGATCATGAGATTTTTCATACTAGAAACTTCCGTGTGCAGCCACAAGCTATTATGGGCTCTAGCATAGTTGATTAATTCGTGCGAACTCTTACAGGGTAGACTAGAAGATGTAGGGGAAAGTAGGTGTAACGGTCTATCCATCGTAAGGTGCTAGCGCTTCTGAAAGACTATGTCTCGGTCATCCGTCTTCTCAAACACCATGAAGTGCGAGAAACCAAACGGAGGCGATCGAGTCTTGTGGGGAAAGTGCGCAAACCTCTGCAGAGTGTATAAACTAATCATGGTTAGCCATGTCCCCGGTTATGGACATCTTGAGTATCTAGTACTTGGATTATCATCTGAATCTCAACATGTTACTCTAAATTAATTTTGTTGAGTTTTGTTAATGATGATGCTTAATTGGGATTGAGGATGCTGTCAACCATTCTCAATGTTTAACAACTACCATGATAGTTAAATAAAATTTATTCCTTTGCAGTAGGGAAAAATTGGCTTTACGCAAAACTGTAACCATAGAGCTTTCCACCAGCCAAATATGCATATAGTATAGCTATTTCATTCCATTACTCTCGATGTGTTACCTTGCCAGCATATTCCATGTGCTGACCCATTTCGGGCTGCAACGTTAATGTTGCAGACTTTTCAGACGATGATTAAGGAGTTTTTAGGTCGTGGTTCTATACTCAGTGATGCCGTTGGAGTTGATGGACTCACTTATCTTCCAAGCCTTCCGCTGTTATCGTTATTAGATGGCCTTAAGCCATATTTATTGTAATAAGTTCTCTATTGAGACACTCGATGTAATAAGTGTGTGGTTGCTACTCTGTCATAAATCCTTCAAGTACTGTGTGGTGTCAGCATTACTGATCCAGGGATGACACCTGAGCACAGAGATCAGATCGTTTGAGGTCTGGTCGCTACATCACAATAGGTTGCTTTTTTGTCATGCATGTACATCCATGACAAATTTATGACAGAATCAAGATAGTCATACATGTGCTGTCGTAGAAGTGTTCCATGACATTACCAAAATTATCATCACGGAAGTGTCCACTTCCATGACGATAAATCACGCGTCACAGAAGTGCTTTCGTCAAGGGTGACCGACACGTGGCACCCACCGTAACGGAACGCTGTTAAGCTATCGGGTCGGGTTTTGGATCCGATAACCCATTAACAGCCCTGACCAATGGGAAATTTCCACATGTAAAATTCTTATTGGCCGGACGAAACACGTGTCAGCTCGTCAGTGGGTCAGATAGGCACCTATGATACGTCGACATGTGGCACGGCCCAACAGAGGCCCATTCCTGTTAAAAGGCTAGCCCATTTGACTTGGTCAAAAGGTGGCGGGCCGGCCCATGGAAAGCCTATTAACGACATGTTCACATATAGCCCATTTACAGCCCGCTAACCCAAGGCCCGTTACGCCCTATCAAAATTAGGCCCAGTAGCGTCATCTAGGCCATCCAATATGATTCCAACCCGTTTTCACTTCTGGCCCACGTATGGCCCATGACGTCTTTCGGCCCATATGAGGCCCTATGTAACTCTTGGCCTATTAACGGCCTGTGGTGAAACTGGCCCATAATGAATAGTGTATCACTTTACACCCATTAACGGCCCGTGGTGAAACTGGCCCGTAATGAACAGTGTATCACTTTATACCCATTAACGGTCCGTTATTCCGTTGGGCCGTTTCCAGCCCATGTTATCTTTCGGCCTTCTCTGAGCCCATTTATTCTTGGGCTCATTTCCAGCATTCGTTTACTTACGGCCCCTTACTATCATTTTCTGCTTGTGGGCCAAATTCAGCCCATGGTTACAGTCGGCCCGTTTGTGGTCCTTGGCCCATGTTTGGCCAATCGATCATACGGCCCATATAAGGCCCATTGATGATACTTCCTGTAGAAGGCCCATTGTTTCTACGGCCCGTAGAAGGCCTACTGTTTCTATGGCCCGTAGAAGGCCCACTATTTCTACGGCCCGTAGGAGGCCCAGTGTCACTACAGTAAATATTAGCCTATGGTTATTGTGGCCTAGTTTTAAAAAATAGGTTATTGCAGCCACTAGTTAACCGCGGAAAAAGAACTGCAATGACTACAAGTAAACAAATAAACAAGACAACAAGGAAATAAAAAAGCAAGCAACTAACGCTAGGCTATCACGGCTATTACACATATTACATCCACTGGGCATCAAAGTTCGCCACCAGTGCAAATATAGGGAACAAAGAAACATATCATATACACTGGCCGTCAAAATTGGCCACCAGTGCAAATAAACGCGGTAGCAAAACAAGAGCATAACTGAAACAACTACAGAAGAGCTCAATAAACATTATCTTGGGTATCCACCATGCTGGCAATAAGCTTAGCAAGCTGATTAGCTTTGTCCTGTTTGGCGCTAAAATCCTCCAACGCTTGCTGTTGCACCAGAAAGTATGCATCTGAATGCTCCAGGGACTTCCGCAGTCCTTCCGCTTCTTGTCGTAGCACAGCTGATCGATGTCTTTCAGCTTGTAGTTGAGACTCAAGAAACCGAACTGATTCAGACAGTGAGTTTGAATAGCTTGTGCAAGTGGTAGTGGCCAGTAACTCCAACACTAAACCAAGACAGGATGTGTCACTATCCTGAACCTTATCTGCATTACTTCCTTTACCGTCGCTTAATAAGGCACTCGTCCCCAATATTCTGTCAGCATTCTAAAAGAAGAAACAAGCAGACACATAACAAGTTTAGCATGTACTAGTATATGAAACTCATTTTGGTGAACCAGTTCATTAGTAAGGTGGACAGGATTAAACTACCAAGTCTTCTATTTGCAAGTACTAGTACATAATAAAAGCATCAAACTAACATATATCTATGTCCTATGGTAGCAATGGAATCTTAAATTAGAACAGTTGTTCTTTAGGTTTAGGCACTTGTTCTACATGAACAGAGTACAGTAAGACACAAGAATATAATACTTAAAAATAGAAAATGAGCTCATAGACCTTACCACATTCTTGGTTCAGGAGCAGTACAGAACAAGGCGTTCCCAGTCATCGTCCAGTAAATGTGTCTCAGGAGAACGTAAGGGAATTTGATGAGTTTCTTTGCCGGTGAAGTACGTTTTCTTCAGGTAATTCCGATACTGCCACCAAGCATTCTTGAAGATAGAAGAGGTATTAGCACAGGTTACCTCATCCTGAGTTTCCAAATCGGTCCTTCTCTATAGATAAAAACGGGAAAATTTGCTGTATTATAACCATCATGGAGGTAGGATGTATGGGACGAAGCAAAGTAATTGCCATGAATAACATTACTTACACATAACTCCTGGACAAACACCTGCAACTGGCATTTTCCTTCATCTTTAGTATAATATTTCCAAGATGGGAAGATACGCACATACGATTTAACAACATCAAATGCGATAGATGCTAAACTACAACTAGCTGGTTGTGCTTCCTCCACAGGAATAAGCGTACTAACTGGTGGAGTTGGGGTTCGCCGTGATAGTACCGGCCCTTTGGGCACTGGAGCTGCCTTACTAACTGCTCTTGTTTGGGAGCTCTGTGGTGGAGATGGTGCTGTGTTAACAGGAACTGGGTTACTATCGGCTGGGGTTAGATTGGGTGAAGCTGGTTCTCTGTCCATCGTAGTAGGGGTACAATCTGCGAGAGTTTGGGTTATGTGTGGTAGGGCTGGTTCTTGTGCATGTACAACCGGGGTGCTATCTCCACCAAGAGGTAGCACTGTTATTTTTGAAGACCGTGTTTTTAGTCCGATAGATACTGGCATCACCCGCTCCAATTCAAATGGCTGATAAATAGGAAACATAGTTGAATGTACAGACATTGTATGAGAGACAGATGCAATAGATAGTGTGGAAAAAAGAGGGCATGAAAGAGTTGACATGTATATTGTTTAACTGAAACGGATAGCATGACATAATTTCACATATATGATGTCTATCTAAACTGGATAGCATAGCATAACATAATTCAAAGATATGATGAATAACTAAACATGATCGCATGACATAATTCACCTACATGTTATCTAAGTAATCAGGATCGCATCATTTAATTCACATATGTGATTTATATGCTAAACAGAGGGCATTCGATATGATGTCTGAACTAAGAACATGGTGTTGAATATTGTGTATATGATGTCTAAACTATGCAATGCAAGACACCGTATGCATGATATGAGCAGTATAACCGTGCCAAGTTAGAGCATAGACCTCAGTGGGGGAATAGGACTGGTCATCTGTCTCTGAATCCATCTCTGAGAAGCTATCGGGACCCAACAAGAGATCTGCTTTGACAGGTAGCATTGTCTGCTCTGAAGGCCTTGTTTTCACTCCAGATTTTTCCATCTCCCACCCAAATGGCTGATTCATTGTATTGCCGCGCAAAATTCTTCTCTTTTTCTCTACATGTTCAACATGACTGTGTACAATATCTGACATGCATATGAAAAAAATATGGTGAGATTATGTAAGGAGAGCATGCAGAAATTTAGAGTGATGGTAACAACCAGTGGATCGATGTTTTTCCGTTGAACCAAAATATCCCTAATGGATCGACGTGAATGTATAGTAATAAGTGATGCAACAAGTGTACAACCTCTTTGCCGTAGCCGTGTCGACCTCAGCATCATTGGGTTGGTCGCTGAAGCAGTTGAGGCAGAGGTGGCTTTCGGAGGTGTGGAGGAAGATCTGAGGAATCTGTAGACGGCGTCCAGGGCACTGCTCTGTTGTGACGGATCGTTCTGTCGTTGGAGCAGCTCCGATGAGCCGTAAGACATCAAGGCTGAAGCAGCACAAGACAGACATCGTCAATCTCAAGTGGGATTCTAATAGCATCTCCAATAGATGATGTAAAATGGATGTAAAATTAACATCACCAAAAACCACCTGACTACAACAGATGAGGTAAAAACTGTTGACTCTGAACTTAATTGTCGAAACTGAAATTTACTGTGGAATCTGAATGCTACTGTCGAAACTGAACGCAATGGTAGCAGAGAGGCACTTGACATGTAGTTTAGGGAGGGCCTGCAGTTCATCTTCAACCTGCACCCCCCCTGAGCCGCCAGCCACCACCAGCCGAACCGCCGGCCCCAGCGCCGCCTCGCCACCCCGAAACAACTCGCCACTGCCGCCCCGGCTAGGCCTCTAGGCCCCCCGCCCCCACCCTGAACCCTAAGATAGATAGTGGGGTACCTCTCCGGCGAGCCCCCGTCCCCGCTACGGGTGGTTCTTCCTTAACTCCGGCAAGCCCCCAACCCCTGAAAATCGACTGACCCAAAAGTCGATTCAGTCGACTGAAGTGTGGCTTAATCGGAGCAGAGTAGCAGCACGAGCGAGGAGGAGAGCAGCAGCAGCAGATGGGCGAGCGAGCGATCGAGCGAGAGCCGGAGCAGCAGCAGCAGATCCGGCTGGTATGGACGCCACCGCCGAAGGGGCCTCGCACTGGGGGAGAGCCGCCGTGGAGATGTCGCCCGCGGCGCCGGCTTCAAGGTAGCCACTCCATGGGGGTGCGGGATGGAGCACCGTCGGTGCCGGGAGGTTGAGTTAAGGAGAAGGTGCGATGCGATGAGTGTACAACCTCTTTGGTGGCGCCGAGTAGGCCTCGGCTTCGTCCGAGGAGCCGGTGAGGATGCTGCGGTTCCAGTGGAGCAGGTTAAGGCGGCGCTGTGGGGATGGAGCAGCCGTGATAGACGAGGCGATCGTCGGAGCAGCTCCTTGGAGGTGGAGGACAGGGTGGCTGAACCGGCGGGACGGCGAGATGGACGACGGATCCTCATTCGGAGCGGTGGATGAGGGACGTCGAGCTGTTGCGCTGGACGACGTCGTCGGGGAAGAGGCTCCGGCTGGGCAGCGGTGATGTGGCGGACGGAGGAGGGTGGGGTTTCACGGCTGGAGCGGAGAGGTTATGGCGGCCTGGGATTTCGAATGGCGAAAAGGGGGCGATGGGAGGGGGTGAAGCATGACTTAGGAACGCGCTTGTCCAAAATGTAGGGTGTGTTACAAAAGTACCCCCCAGCGATTTGAACTAGCGGCCCTTTTGGCTTAGGGTTAGAAGGGGGATTTCGCGTGTCGGGATTTGGCAGCTGGAGGGAGTTTTCGCGCACATTGTAATTTCAGGATAGCAAGGCGCGGGTTGTGAAGGCGCCAGTTTTGGGAGCACGATATCTGAATTTTTGAGATATAACAAGATGCGGGTTGAATTTTAGGGACAAGCCTAACGTGTAGTAATATTGTACTTGTACGTACCAAATCAATTCGCACGTCCCTCAACCAAAAAGAAAACAAAAAAAATAAAACTATTCACACCACACAAAGAGAGAGTCTTGCCCCGTTTTACTATACAAATGCTATTCAAAGCTACTCCCTCCTTCCATCTATATAGGGCCTAATGAGTTTTTCGATGCTAACTTTGACCAAATATTAGAGCAATGATATATGACATGCAACTTACACAAAGCACACCGTTAAATTCGTCTGTGAAAGGTTCTTTCAATGATATAATTTTCACATTGTGCATGTCATGTACTATTAATCTTGTCAATAGTCAAAGAAGGTCTTAAAAGTCTCATTACGCCCTATATAGATGGAAGGAGGGAGTATGAATCCATGTTATGTCCGATTAAATTTTTTCGCTTGCTGTATAATGCATGTAACCTACTCATACCAACATTTTAGTGCATTCCAAATGTCTATACTACCGCTGCAATTCGAACTAAATTTGAATTCGTTTCTCTATTGCAATAAGAATCTACAATCATGATTGTTGCCAACTTCAACCATCATAGTTTCCTTGCTATCCGCCAGATATAAATCAGACGGCCTATAATGCAGGATGGCAGGCACACCATCATCAACAACTCCGTTTTTATAAGAGTAGAGATAAAACATATTAAATGTAGTATACCATGTTCATAACCACACCATGTGTATCACCGTTATATATATTCACACATCCGTCTGTTTGAAACACTATGATAAATTCTTCAAATATCCGAATTCGCTTTTTATAATGAAGTATATATGATCTCTATTCGTCTTTTACACCCACACAACCCTCTTATCTCTATAGCTAGCGCTAACTTTCTCTTATGCATGCACACGCCCGCATCCCTCTCACCCTCCCTCAGCATTCTCTAGCTCCATCACACAAATTCGTCTTTTCACTTTAGGTCGTTCAACCACGGTGTGTGTAGGCCCCCCAGCTCCTTCTTTACGGCACACATCGATCGATATGCCTCTCTAGCCAGGTGTGCCTAGCACAAACACAAGCTTCCCCTCTTCTCTTGTCACCATCCATGCCTCACTCCCACCACTCTTTTCATCGTTCTCGTACTCGCACACTCCTCCCCCTCGATATAGTATGCCTCTCGTACCACCTCCTACATGCATCCCTCTGTCTCTATCCTTCTCCTTGTGCTTCATTTGCTTCTAACACACACATGCATGTATACCGATTGATCTCCCAACATATACCTAGATCGACTTTAACTACCCCCCCCATCGATCAACGTACCTCACAAGTTATGTCTCTCCTTTATCTTACAAAGGGCGATTGATCTTCCTATGTAGTTACGTCTGCTTACCACAGCCACATCGTGCCCCCTCATCATTCGTGCATGCCTCCTGACCCGTCTCTCACACGCACGTGCACAGACAACAAGCAGCCATCTCCTCTCTTATTGATATTGCGGGCGTGCCCTCCGTTTGTCTAGCAAGCCTATCCCACCATTTGTTAGAAGCAACTCCACTACCACCCCCTCCAACACTCTAGCTCTGTCTCTCTCCCAACCTTATTCATCTCCTGCACATATGCATGGATGTCGATCGATCTCCCTTAATACATGAGGCAGATCGATCTCCTTAATACATGAGGTAGGCCTCTCTCCTCCTCCACACATATACCAGCCATTGTACCTCTATAGTTAATTGGGCCTCCCTCTTCCCCCACCACACATCGATAGTCGAGCACTTCAGGTAGGTATCCATGCCACAGAGACAAACTGCACATGTCCCATCTCACGTTCCAGTAGGCCAGCCACTCTATATCTTTGACGTGGGCACACACAAATTCGATGGCACTCTTTATCGATCGCGCGCGCACACACACACATCATCATCATCCCTGTCTTCGATTTTTTTGGACACCTCAAGCCGATGATACCTCCACTCTCTTCTCGTGGATCGCCCCCTCTATATATATGTTATATCCAAGACTCTATTTCACACACATTGCATATGTTAAAATTTTTGATTGACCCCCCCCCACACACAAAAAAACTCTCAAGAACCCACACACTATATCTATCTAGGTTTGTATCTCTCTCACACAACCCCATGTAGGTGGTGTACGTATACAAGAAGAGAATAGGTGCACCGTGCACGTACTCACGCTTCGTGCCCAGCCACACCCGCGCAGGTACACGATGGAGCTCATTTCTCCGCAGAAGCTGAATTTGTTTTTGAAACATCATGTGGCCAGAGACTTGAAAACTTATTTGCCCATTAGTGACTTGTTAGGGCGGTGGGTTTTAGTTTGTACGATAATGCTGCATCCACCTAAAGTAACGAAAGTTCTTACGTAAACTTCCTAGTAATTCCCTCTTCGTAGGTGCAGCATTACTCCTAACATTTGTAATATCAGTTTGAAACTTGTAATATTGCCGTGTCCTATTCCTGCGTTTTCAAAATCCTGCGAATCAAACAGGTCCTGAGTTGGTGATGATGTTGTGCCTCCCATCTTTCACCAATAGCCGTCGGATCTAGATCTGACGCATACAAACCAAGCTTCTCCATTTTTGCAAAAAGATGCCCGCACTTGTTCCCTATTTACAAACAACTCTTTATCTCTCACAATCTAGGAGTAGAAGGCCGTGGAAAAATCTGGCGCGATGGCTGCTGCCGGAGCCGTCCACCCCCAATCTTGGTGTTCTGTGCAATGCACGGGCATCTACGCACGGGAAATTATGTCGAACAGGGCTAGTTGTAAGCAGGCTAGCTCTACAGCCATGATGATAGTGACTGCAGACGGTGATGCTGACTATGGTATGCCGAACACGGCGCCTATACTCAGGTGTCATCTCCGGCGCAGGGTCTTGTCACTTCACTATGAGGAGCAACACGTAATAATTTGACCAACGGGTAGTACAGTGCTAGTACTCCTACTACTACATTGGTAGTACTACTACTAGTACTAGTAGCACCACCGTCTGGATTTAGGAGTACTACCACGTCCACCGGCACCGAGGAACATCTCCAGGTAGTATTGCTTGAGGCCGCCAGGGCGAGGGGCCGCTTGGACAACAGCTTCGTCTCCTTGTTTGACGAGGTCCTCATTGGTTTCCTCGACAAGTTCACCGTCGTCAAGAAGCTTGTGGACGACTTTGACGTAAGCCTCCAGCCGACGCGCCCAGGCTCTGCGATGCTTGCCACCCTCAACGGCCACTATGGTAACAACCTCTTCGACGCACTGGTGGCCCTGCGACTGCCCGCCGTCGCACCGGAGAATGTCCACCTCAAGGTCGCGCTCGCCGCGCAGCGTCTGGCGCAGCAAGACACCATCGACATAATCACCCACGTCTACGCGCAAATCGTCCACAAGGACTACTACATGCAAGAGGAGGACGATAGGACGCTGGCCTTCTTGGAGCGTAGGGCAACCTTAGACGGCACTGTTCAGAAGCACGGTGAGCTCGCCGCCAACGCCACTGCTCCTCACACGTCGGTTGGTGACCCGTCGCACTAGGGCGTGAGGATGTTGTTGAACATTGATGGATCCGTATGTATTTTTATCTTTCCGTCAAATCCATGTAGTAGTATATGATACTACAGTAATTATCTTGTCGGATGGTTGAGAAAACAGGAGGGAGAAGAGATGGCTGTAGCACGAACTCCAAGAAAATTGGTGTCAGATGGGACTCGTGTGGGTGGCGTGTGCCGTACTGCTAGATGTGAATGCTACTGAGTTATGGCCCATGCCACCCCACTATATCGAGCCTATGGCCCTGTTTGGATACTCTAACACAGTTAGAGTTAGAGTTATTTTCTAACCCACTCTAACCCAAATAAGCACCTCTCCACCGGGATAGTTGGGTTAGATGAAACTAACCCACTCTAACCCTCCCTGTTTGGATACTTTTGGGTTATTTGAGCCTTCAACTAACCCAAACTAGCTCTAACCCCATGATCCAAACAGGGCCATATCGAGGTACGTAGAACAAATTTCCTGCAGTTCGTGCTCAGCCCTCCTCTATCTCTCTTCTCAGCCAGCCAGCGGACGCGCGGAGCCCATCGTCTGTTTGCTCACATGCGGCCCCAGATGTCAGTGAAAACACAAGAGGACCCACTAAACCTGCGCATCTTTCACCTCGATGTGCTGCTGATGAAAAACAAATCCAATAAAGATCTTCGGTGGCCGCTTTTGGAGTTACGCAAGAGTAGTAAGATTCTATTTATAGTTTAACCCAAGATGCACATCTCGTGGCTTCAACTACCAATCTATTTTCTTTCATGACATGACCTGGATGCTGGATGTCCCACGTGACGGCAAAAGGAGGAAGAACCCGACCAAATCTTCGGTTCTGCTATCGGATGAGATTAGTGCACTTGTTGATACTCCTACTAGAATAGAGGCTAGACATGAGACTAGATGCGAGGAAGCAACGTCTACTTCTTTACACTCGAAGAAGAAAGAAGCACGCAAGATCGAGCCTCCGCAGATCAACAATGAATGCATCGAGAAGGCACTAATCCAACTTACATGAGTAGTAAAATGTATTCTTGTGGTTCTTGTTTTCTTTGGTCTTGCTTTTCTAGTCAAAATTATCATTGGAGTTCGTGCAAAACAAAGGTCCGTTTGGGGTCATGCGTTGGAGTTGGCCTTACAAGTGGGACCGCAGTTAAGGAAACCAACTATCGGCAAACCCCCACCTCGCCCGCCGCGCGATGGCTGAAGTTAGAGAAACAACGAGGTTGAAGAGATTGCTCTAGCACGGACTCCAAGAAATAATATGGTGTCAGATGGATGTCGTGGTGGTGCCGTGTGCCGTACTCCTGGACGTGAATGCTTGTTCTGGCCCATGCCACCCTACTACTCCTACTACTTACTCCTACTAGTATATAGCATACTAGTATCGAGGATTCGAGGTGCTGGTTACGTACAACGAACACATTAACATATGGCTACAGTAAAAACACCCGCCCGATGTGCGAAGCATGTGAAGCTAGTACAAATTTAGAGAAGCGACTCGAAAGCCATTCATAAATTTAGTAAGTTTATCACAGGCATATCATTTTATTACATACAACAGGTCATCAACCCACATCGACAACGAGGATACATTATAAATACTAAAGTTTTCACCACACAACAAATAACAAGCCATGAAATGAACTTCAACTCAACCATTCCGCGGCGTTGGAAACGCTTGCTTTGAACCACAAGTGATTCTCTGGGAGGGCCATCTGTTGTCAATCTGGAGACCAACGCAAGACCGATCATCCAGGCTGAAGCGGCCTACTATATCAGTACGAGGGTAGGGAACCACCCAAATGTCCAAGGTATAGACACAGTTGCTTCTCATAAATGTGTCATCAGCAGTTGGATCGCCTTTCACCATCATCAGATAGTTTTGTCCAAGGAAGAGCGAGTTTTCTCCAAGGGAGAAGGAGTTGGCGCTAGCACACTAATATCCATCCCGAATACCATGCAACGGGTGTTGGAATAGGTCCGGAGAGTGCGACCATGGGAGACACCTGCTTCCTTACCAGTAACATCATCAGTGGGTTGTATACACACAAGAAGAGGTGATCCATCGGAATTAGTTGCCAGGCGCCACAGAGTATATCGGCGCTGCTCATCCTCATGCTCGTGATCATCACCATCGTCATCTCCCCCTTGGTTATAAAATTTTTCAAGTATAGGTGGTGGGATGTTCACAGGACCTTTGAAACACAAGAAGAAGGTTAATTAGTAAAGGGAAACTTGCTAACCCGCATGCATGTGGATGAAACAATTATAATTACGGTGGAAGACAAACGTACCGAAACTACTAGGATGCCATGCAAAAACAGTGCCACGAGTGGTGGCAGCAAACACAAGGCCCTCGTATTGAATTGCATCACAGTACTCATCAGTGTACAGAAACTGGTTTTTGAGCAATATCCATTGAGTCGAACCACGAAGGACGGCAACAAGCTTGTCGAAGATAGCAACAACTTGATAGTTGTTGTAATTCCAAGAGCGGTTGGGAACTCGACAAATTGCTATCTTCCATAGAAGACACTCACCATGATCGTATTTGAACGTGCGTACATTACCGGTGTGCTCAACCTCTGGGTAGTGTGCTAAGATTTTTGGAAGTGGAACCCGTGATGAGTGTACACATTCACAAGTTCCCACTCGCAGTTGGACCCAATGTAAACAACCCAATCTCCATTTGCGCCCGCCCAAGCCTTGCCCTCGAGCGATGGCATCTTAAGATCATACGTATCATTATCAAGCGGCATCAACTGGCACAGGGCGAGGCCTCTGTCGTGCCGGCGCCAGTCATCAGGGTCACGGCGAAGAAGATAGGGGAGATCAAACCGCTCCTTGAATCTTGGGTTCTTTGTAATGATGTTATTAGTTGAGTCGAGAATGGGCTTGAACGAACCTGCCATGCTAGCGAGGTGATGACGTCGCATTGATCAATGAGTTCCTCCACCACGTCATCTTTCAGATCGGGGCAAGAATAACGGGGTCGTTTCTGGCCTGTTCCCTCCATGGAGAAGACGATCGAACAATGGCAGAAGAAAGGGTGAAGGGCTGAAGGAAAATGGAGGAGGGAGAGGAAGAGCGTGCGACAGCAGTTCCAAATCAAGAGGGAAAGGCGAAGAGTCGGTGGACGGTTGCGAGTTTGCCACGGTTCACGAAGAGGCGCCCCGGCCTACACGTCCGTTCAAAAATACTCCTACTACTCGCCGTCGTCTCACTGATATGTTGGAACGGGACCACATGTCAACGAAACATGGTGTGTAATTTCTCGTGCAAAATTCGATCTGGCCGCGTTGGCCCAAGGTGCCGCATTAGTTATCGACCTTTATTTTTTTAATGGCGTGCCGATCAGTTTTGAAGCACGACTAACTGGTACTGTACGTGGAGAGGATGACAGCAGGGACCCGCCAAGGTCATGGCAGTACGCAAGCAAGTGCCTCCTTATTTCAAGCCAATAGAAAATGGCTCCTCCTAGTGGATTTCTGACATCTGGGTCCCATGCCATTGTCAACGTAGTCAATAAACGAGAGAATTGCACAACGAGCGGCTAACATAAGGGACCCAGTAGCTCGCCCAGTTATTTTTATTTTGGGTTAATTTGATAAATACCACTCCAAATCTGGTGTATCCGAGAAATGCCACTGCAATTTCCAAACTTTGGAAAATGCCATTTCATGCCATTTCTAGTGGCATTTTTCGAAGTCTGGCATGGCGTTTTTCAAAGTTTGCAAACTGCAGTGGCATTTTTCAAAGTTTGCAAAAATTGTAGTGGCATTTTTCAAATTTTGCAGTGGCATTTTTATAAATCGCCATAATTGGAGTGGCATTTATCTAATTTGTTTTTGAGACGGAAGCAGGGTGTCAACTGGGCTGTGCGGGACACTCTGGCCTGTCTAGACAGCCTTTTCTTTTATGTTTACCACAGACCAGCCCAGTAGTTTTTTTTCTTTCTGAAAATGGCTAGCCCAGTTCTTTTGTGATTTGTCAAGTAAGTCGCTTTATCAGGCCTGCTGGGCTGCAAATCTTTCAAGAGGAGGAGAGCTTCATTCGGCTGGCCGAGAAAATGGCCTATCAGTAATGAGAAATGGGTTGTACATTTTTAAAACACATCAAACCGACAATTATTTTCAAATATCTTTTTTCATTTCGAGATTTTAAATTGCATTGATTTTTATGCGTGGACAATTTATTGGATTTTATATTGATATACATTTATTTTTAAAATCAGTCTGAATGTGACTCGAAATTTCGGGATTAAAAACAGTTCAGACCGCACCAACATATGCCAAATTTCGTATAATTTTTTAACCGTGGCCACAATATGGGCTGTAATGCTAACATAAAGAATATGGGCTCCAAAAAAACCCGTAAGAATTAGCAAATGGGCTGTAAATTATTTGAAATAATGGCAGATGGGCTGTATGCTGTTTTCCACAGATTTGAGGCTTTCCACAGATGGAATGAATACTGTTGGATGTCCATCCAATGGCTGTCGTGCTTCTTCAATCTCTGCTCTTCCTGCTCCAGCCGCTCAAACAAGCACCGACGGGACTGCCTGCTCCCTCCTCCGCGCGGCCGGTTGTGCTGCCGCGCAGGCCTCACCGCCCCACCGTACTCCCATCGCTGGCCTAGCCATCCCTCTACTCACCCACACCTGCTGTTATTCTCCGGCGATAGCAGACGAACCAGTAAACCCTCGTACAGTCGTACTCCCCTCCGCGTGGGAAATAAAAACAACGGCCGAGTCTTCCCTACCTCTGTGTCGTTCCCTTCCTAGGCCTCGCCGTCGTCCACCGCCATGGTGCTCTCGGCGTGGCGTGGTCAGCGTGGTCAATGACCGACATGCATCTGAAGTGGACTGTACGTGGAGAGGCTGACAGCTGGGTCCACGGCCGCACGCAAGGAAATGCCTCCTTATTACGCGCAAAATAATGATTTCCTCCACCTGACATCTGGGACCCACCAAAACGGCCTCTGTATTTCGCAAAAAAAACGTTACCGCCGCAGACAGCTCGGACCCACCAGCTATATCTTCGCACGCAAGGAAGTGCCTCCTTATCACGCACAAAAAAATTAATACTCCCCTGCTAGCTGGGACCCAGTATAGTGGGCCTACTAAGTTGATGAGGACGAAGGGCTTTGTCAACTTAGTCAATATGCACGATTCTAGGTCGACTGACCGTACGATGTCCATCCAACGGCCATAGTGCTTCTTCAACCTCTGGTCTTCTTGCTCCAGCCGCCCAAAGCAGCGCCGGTCGTGCCGCCTGCTCCTGCCTCCCGTGGCCGGCTGTGCTGCCGCGGAGACCTCACCGCCCCCATACTACTCCCACCGCTGGCCAGGCCACCCCTCCACTCCACTCACCCACACCCCCTGTTATTCTGCGGCGACGGCAGCGCATCCGAACTAGTGAACCCTCGTACTCCTCTCCGCGTGGGCATCCACTGCCGCGTCTTCCCCGGCTCCGTGTCGTCCCCTTCCTAGGCCTCGCCGTCGTCCACCGCCGTGGTGTTGTCGGCGCGGTGTGGTCAATGTGGTCAACGACCGAATTACATCAGAAGAATACTGTACGTGGAGAGGCTGACAGCTGGGTCCACGGCAGCCACAAGGAAGTGCCTCCTTATTACGCGGAAAATAATTATTCCTCCACCTCACAGTAGGGACCCATCAGACGCCCACCAGTATATCGCAAAAAAAACGTTTGCCCCTGACTGCTGGGACCCACCCGATGGGCCACCGTATTTCGCGAAAAAATGGTCCCCCTGCTGTCAGCTCGGACCCACTGGAAGTGCCTCCTTATTACGCACAAAAAAATGAATACCCCCTGCTAGCTGGGACCCACCTTAGTGGCAGGCTGACTTGTGGGCCTACTAAGTTGACAGGGATGGAGGGCTTTGTCAACTTAGTCAATATGCATGATTCTTGCTCTAGTGACCGTACAATGTCCATCCAACGGCCGTAGTGCTTCTTCAACCTCTGGTCTTCTTGCTCCAGCCGCCCAAACCAGCGCCGGTCGTGCCTCATGCTCCTGCCTCCCGTGGCCGGCTACGATGCGGCAGAGGCCTCACCGCCCCTACTACTCCCACCGCTGGCCAGGCCATCCCTCTACTCACCCACACCCCCTGTTATTCTGCGGCGACGGCAGCCTCACACCGCAGTGAACCAGTGAACCCTCGTACTCCTCTACGTGTGGGCATCCACTGTCGCGTCTTCCCCGGCTCCGCGTCGTCCCCTTCCTAGGCCTCGCCGTCGTCCACCGCTTGGTGCTCTCGGCGTGGCGTGGTCAACGTGGTCAAGGAACGGCTTCCATTGGACGTGGACTGTACGTGGAGAGGCTGACAGCTGGGTCCATGGCCGCAGCAAGGAAGTGCCTCCTTATTACATGCAAAATAATTATTCCTCCACCTGACAGCGGGGACCCATCGGACGGGCCACCAGTATTTTGCCAAAAAATCTTTCCCCCTGACTACTAGGACCCACCGGACGGGCCACCATATTTCGCGAAAAAAACATCCCCCCGCTGTCAGCTCGGATCCACCGGAAGTGCCCCCTTATTATGCACAAAAAAATGAATACTCCCCCGGCTAGCTGGGACACACCTTGCTGGGAGGCTGACTTGTGGGCCTACTAAGTTGACGGGGACGAAGGGCTTTGTCAACTTAGTCAATATGAACGATTCTAGGTCCAGTGACCGTACGATGTCCATCCAACGGTCGTAGTGCTTCTTCAACCTCTGGTCTTCTTACTCCAGCCGCCCAAAGCAGCGCCGGTCGTGCCGCATGCTCCTGCCTCCCGTGGCCGGCTGTGCTGCCGCAGAGGCCTCACCGCCCCCTACTATTCCCACCGCTGGCCAGGCCCTGCGGCGATGGCAGCCTCACACCGCAGCCGAACTAGTGAACTCTCGTAGTCCTCTCCGCGTGGGCTTCCACTGCCGCGTCGTCCCTTTCCTAGGCCTCGCCGTCGTCCACCGCCGTGGTGCTCTCCACGCGGCGTGGTCAACATGGTCAAGGAACGACTTCCATCGGAAGAATACTGTACAGTTTTTTGTGATTTGCCAAGTAAGTCGCTTTGTCAAGCCTGTTGGGCTGCAAATCTTTCAAGACGAGGAGAGCTTTCATTCGGCTGGCCGAGAAAATGGCCCATCAGTAATGAGAAATGGGTTGTACATTTTTAAAACACATCAAACCGGCAATTAGTTTCAAATATCTTTTTTTCATTTCAAGATTTTAAATTACATTAATTTTTATGCATGGAGAATTATTTGGATTTTATATTGATATACATTTATTTTTAAAATCAATTTGAATGTGAGTCAAAATTTTGGGATTAAAAACAATTTGGACTGCACCGAAATATGCAAAATTTCGTATAATTTTTTAACCGTTGCCACAATATGGGCTGTAATGCTAACAAAAAGAATATGGGCTCCAAAAAAACCTTAAGAATTAGCAAATGGGCTGTAAATTATTAGAAATAATGGTAGATGGGTTGTATGCTGTTTTCCGCAGATTTGAGGCTTTCCTAAAAAAAGGTTGACGCACAAGCACTAACTGTTGGATGTCCATCCAACGGCCGTCGTGCTTCTTCAGTCTCTGCTTTTCCTGCTCCAGCCGCTCAAACAAGTGCCGGCGGGACTGCCTGCTCCCTCCTCCTCGCGGCCGGCTGTGCTGCCACGCAGGCCTCACCGCCCGACCGTACTCCCATCGCTAGCCTAGGCATCCCTCTACTCACCCACACCTGCTGTTATTCTCCGGCGACGGCAGACGAACCGGTAAACCCTCGTACGGTCATACTCCCCTCCGCATGGGAAACAACTGCCGAGTCTTCCCTACCTCCGTGTCGTCCCCTTCCTAGGCCTCGCCGCCGTCCACCGCCCTGGTGCTCTCGGCGCGGCGTGGTCAACGTGGTCAAGGAACGACTTCCATTGGACATGGACTGTACGTGGAGAGGCTGACAACTGGGTCCACGGCCGCAGCAAGGAAGTGCCTCCTTATTATGCGGAAAATAATGATTCCTCCACCTGACAGCTGGGACCCACCAGACAGGCCACTGTATTTCATGAAAAAAACGTTTCCCCTGACTGCTGGGACCCACCAGCTACATCTTCGCACGCAAGGAAGTGCGTCCGGGCAAAAAAATTGATTCGCCCCTGACTGCTGGGACCCACCAGCTACATCTTCGCAGGCAAGGAAGTGCCTGACAGTCGGGACCCACCTGGTCGAAGCATACGTAGCGTTGTCATTCTGGTCGCGAACGTGTACGTACATACTAGTTGATGTAGAGGCGTGCATGTGTCGTAGTAGAGGCGCGCACGTGTCGTAGTAGAGGCGCGCACGTGTCGTAGTAGAGGCGCGCACGTAGGATGTACACGTACGTACAACGGCCAGGGTGCAAGAAAGGAAATATGGCCACGTATGTGTACATACGGGCGGGGTCTCAAACGACTACTCACGCATACGTACGACGAGGGCTTGTGTACATGGCTGGGTCAGAACGGAGAAACAGCGTCGTCGTCATGTTCATGGGGAGGCAACGGAATGCGTCGTGTTCATGGGGAGGCAATGGAATGCGCCGTGTTCATGGGGAGGCAACGGAATGCGTCGTATTCATCGGGAGGCAACGGAACGCGTGGGAGCCAACCAGCTAGATCGGAACGGAATGAGTGGTCGTGTTCATCGGGAGGGCTTGGACGGAACAGGCGATGGAAACGAAGCATGGCGTACAGCACAACGGAGGAAACAGACCTCCTACGTTCGGAACGGGGTCCTGTTGATCGGGAGGGGTCTGGCGTACCGCAAAACGGAGGAAACGGACCTCCTACGGCGGAAACGGGGATCTTGTTCATCGGGAGGGGTGTGGCGTACCGCAAAATGGAGGAAACGGACTTGTGTTGGAGCGCTACGGTCGAAACGGGGGTCCTGTTCATCGGGAGGGGTGTGGCGTACCGCAAAACGGGACTCCACGGGATACTGTTCATCTCCACCGTCGACCCCCTCCAGCCTCCACGAGCTACTGTTCATCCACCGTCGGCCTCCTCCAGCCTCCACCTGCTCCTGTTCATCCGTGGGCTCCTGTTCATCCAGCCTCCACCACGCGCTACTCCACCGGCTACTGTTCAACCAGCCCTTTCCACGGGCTCCTGTTCAACCACCCCTCCATAGGCTACTGTTCATCCTGCCCTCCACCGTCTACTGTTCATCCTGCCCTCCACGGGGTGGTCCTGTTCATCCAGCCCTCCACGGGGTCCTGTTCATCCAGCCCCAACCGGCTTGATCGATCGGGGTCCTATTCATCTAGAGGCAACACCACGGGGTCCTGTTCATCCAGAGGCAACACCACAGGGTCCTGTTCATCCACCCCCACCGGGAACTATTCATCCAAACCCCCCTGCAACGCTCACTGTTCATCCAGTGGCAGCATTGATCAGCTTCAGTTAGCAGCAGTAGTGAAGGAATCGCTCGATCGGGTTCAGTTAACAGCCATCGACCGATCGCTCGAGTTCAGTAATGCGTAGCCTGCAGTACAATTGCTCGGGTTCAGTTAGAGCCCAACGCCTCGCACACACGCGCGTACGTGTACGAGAGAAACGCGCATCGCTTGGCTCCCGGCCTCCCACCGTAACCGGGAACTCCCCGAAATTTTCCTCCCCCTCGCTTCTACCACGGTTTTTTCCACATGGACGACCCAAAGAATGTCATGCAGCTGCGTCTCCGGCCCGCCCAGGACGAAAAGCCCATTTTTTGTCATGATTTTTTGTCATAGAAGTAGGAGCCCACCACATCTATGATGATACCAGGTTTTGTCACAATTATCGTCATAGAAGTGTCATATGTATGACAGAAAAAAAATTAGTTCGGCCCAAAATGTCACGAATGTGTCTTTTCTTTGTAGTGAATTTAACCAAATTGGAGTGCTAAAACGCTTAGTGCTTATCTTCGAATTACACTGGAGCGACTTCTGTCTTTTCTTTTATGTATTCGTCAACACTGTGCCAGAGTCTGAAATCCCCATGCATAAAACACAATAGTGTGAGTATGGGTGAAGTGTCTGCACAAGTAGTACAGTGTAAAAGTACTAGCAGATAGCAGGTCGATGAGAAATAAATGATGGGAGACATATGATAGCTCTACAACATGCATGGCACACGAAATTACTAGATTCTAGGATTTTGAAATATGAGCACTGGGATGGCTGGGAAATGCAGATGCTCCTCCAGCACACCACAAGGTGTGGTCCTATGAAAATAACAGTCGACTGAAAACAAATAGGTCAGTCCATTTTTTCTGCATCGTCCGATGTACAAAGAAAAGGCAGATCCCTTCATCTACCTCCAGCCAGTCAGTGTTGACGATCTTCCTCAAAACTCCAGCGACCACCGGCCCAGTCCCCTGCCTCCGCCCTCCCCTCTACCTCACCGCACCGCCGTGCTTGGCACCGCCCCTCGGCCATTCCTTCAAGCCCTGACGACCTCCAGATCGGGCGCAAGCAGCTCTTGCACCCCACACCCTTATGATAGACACCGATGCGCCGCTTCCCTGGCGAATAGGCGGGCTAGGTGCTCCGTGCGCCTAAGCGGGTGTTGCTTCTTTTAATAGCGATTCAACTGACCCTGCATTGAAATCCAGGCGGGCTACTGACTTCTAGCCAAGGTGAAATAGTAAATGGGCGGAAACCTTGTCCATTTAGTATCACAAAGAAGATGCAGTAAGAAGCGCTCAACTAGTTTCTTTCGTGGGATGAATACGGTATGAGCAGAGACGTAAGATTTGCACGAATAAGGGAAGAGGAGTACCTATTTCGTCTAGCAGTGTTGTGTCCTCCTTGTGTTTTTCTAGCGATCTTCTTGTGGTTTGCTGGAAACGAGAAGTTGTGGAGGATGGTGGAGCCTTGAACAAACTCATGGCCAAGTTGTTGAGTGTGTTGCGGTGGCCGTCTGTCAGGGGCGGGGAACCAGATTCGAGGCGGCGAACGATGGCATAGCGGGAACAACTCCGGTGCGGTGGACGGTTGCGACAGTGGAGTGGCAATGGTGAGGCGCAGGACGGCGTGGTCGAAGTGGTTCTGGTACAGCGCATGTCGGCGTCGGTGTCGTGGAGGCAGGTCTGCCTCAGCTTCAACTGCTAAGTCCTCGAGGGTGTTGCGGTTGCGGTTGTGTTGGACGATGACGTCGGGGTACCGACTCCGGCGTGATGGAGGAGGGCGGAAGTGGATTGGGCGCGATGGGGTGGAGGACGGAGGAGGCTGGGGTTTCGCGGCTGATGGAGAGGGCGTTTTGGCGCCCACGGAGTATGAATGGGGAAACAGAGGTAGGGGGAACTAAGGGGGAACAATGTTTCGGTATGGGACGCGCTTGTTTGAAATTTGGCGAAAGTTACAAACTTTGCCCCCATCTAAAATTTCAGACATATTGCGGGTTGGGGGTAGGATAGTAATCTCAGGTGTCCCAAATGGTGGGCGGAATAGATTTCGGCCGAGCGCATGGGTGTTTAGGCACCCACGACATATGAATGCTTCTCAGAGGCAGTTGAGACTGGCGTCTTGGTGAAGTTACAAACCTACCCCAGTTTAGACCTTTGGACATTGGGCCGATAGGCTACACGGGCCAGAGTCAGGACAGTAATTTCCTACCACCAAACATTAGTCTCGCGTGGTTTCGGGTGATCAGAGGCTTATTCGACGCTTCGTTCAATATTTGGGAGCATAAGCATTAACGTTTTCGGTTCTCTTGAATTGAACTTTCAGGATTTGTCAAACTTCACAAATCTTGACTCTTGAAAATCCTAAAACTACGATTATTTTGGAAAGGAGGGGGTACATTTGAATATACATTGTACACGAGTATATATTAAAAAAATATGCAACTTACCTCAGTTCATGCATGGTTCCAAATATAATCTCCTTGGTTGCAAAAAAATGTTAGACATGCATATGAATATATAGCATGTTCAAATGCACAACAAAGATTGATGCCCCCTTTTAGATCTGATTTACAAATGCCATTATCTTGGATTCAAATAGATGAATGAACTTCCTATGAATTCGAATCTTCGAAAACCCCTTTATGTTGAATTCAACACGCATTCTATTCCGTAGCTAGCAATTTGGAATGTATCCATGTAAGTGACAAATGTATAAAGTGCTTCACACTAACAACATGGAGTGCACTAATTAATGTTTATATATGAAATGCAAAAGCAATGCATTGTCTGTATTTCAAACCGCTCTCACTCTATGGATCGATAATATGAAATAAACACATGCACATGCTAGACTTCAATAGAGTATGGGTGTCTGATAGACCAATTTTTGTTTATACGCAAATTGCAAAACTCATGATCTCATCCAAAAATAATAACGCCATTTATATTTTCATTTAATGCGTAGAACTGCCTTTTACACGTAGATGCACTATGTCTCGGCCCGTTCTCACACATGCGCTATCTATCTCTCTATCTAACGCATAAGTGCACACACTTTATATACATCGACATTTCTCTTTCACACATCCTCAGAATCTCTCCTGGGGTGTCGGGGGTGTCTCGTGCACACACTCTCTATATATCTCCCTCTCTCTTTCTTTAACTTAGCATGATCAACGTTGTGTGACTCCTCAAGAGCCAAACAAAGACCACGCTCTTCCTCAAGGGCATTGGAAAGATCCGAAATCTCATCGGCATAGTCACGACTACGCCCTTCCATCTTAGTGATGGTGTTCTCGTGAGCCTCGATTACGTCATTGGCTTCACCAAGTTGTTCCAAGAGAGCAACAAAGTGCTTCTTGGATTTTCCCTTGAGTTTGCCCATAAAGGCCTCAAACTCATTAGTCTACACATTATCTTCCTCAAGTTCATTAATGCTATCCGCCGGAGAAGGATGATTAATGATGGTAGTTTTGATGTTGGAGGTTACCTTGTTGGTGGCTTTAGCCATGAGGCACTAGGCGGTGATGCTCTCATTGGGTGAATCGAAGAGAGACACCCATGGAGTCGTTGCAATGGCAACGGAGGCCATGGCAACCGACTCATCACTTTCATCATCATCATAATCCTCATTGTACTCTTCTTGAACCACCAAAGCCTTGGGAGTAGTCTTCTTGGTGAAGTTGCTCTTGTTGGGGAACGACTTGGCCTTGTCCTTTCGGATGAGCTTGCCACCATTGTCTTCCCTCTTCTCATATGGGCATTCCGCAACAAAATGACTCACGTTGCCGCAATTGTAGCAAGTCCATACACGTTGCTTGCTCTTCGTGCCACTTGAGTTTTTTTTGCTAAAGTTTGGCCTCGAGTTTTTCTTGCTCCAAAATTGCCTTGAAGCAAGTGCCATGTGTTCATGATATGCATACTTCGTATCATCGGGGTTGCTCTCCTCTTCTTCCTCTTCTTCTTCTTCAACGGTGAGCTTGGCCTTCAATGCAAGGTTAGGCCTCTTTGCCCTTTGGGAACGAAGCACCGCATTGTCGGTGGTCTTGTCCAAAATGTTCATGGCCACAAACTCATCCAACACTTCGCTTGAGGTCAAAGTGTGGACGTCCGGTCTCTGACGAATGACGGAGGACATGGCCTTGTGATAGGGCATCATTGCCTTAAGGAATTTGCGCTTGATCCAATTGTCATCCATGTCCTTGCTCCCGTGATCTCGTACTGAGACCGCAAGTTTGGTTACTCTCCGATAAAGCTCACGAGGTTCTTCATCTTCTTTCATTGCAAACTCATCGGCCTCATCTTGTACCACTTCATAGTTGGAGCGTTGAATGCTTGCGCTTCCCCGGTAGAGAGAGACAACACAATGCCATGCATCTTTGGCCAAGGCGAAGGGACGAAGATGAGGTAGGTCTTCGGGTGGAATTGCATCTTGAATGATGAAGAGAGCATTCTCATTGAATTGATTGTCCGCGGCTTCTCGAGGAGTGAAGTTGCTTGGATCATGTGGATAGAAACCTTCTTCAATGATTCTCCAAAGGTTAGTGTTCACATGATTTAAATGACGTTTAAAGCGGTAAACCCAAGAATCAAAGTCCTCATTTTTCACAATCTTAGGGGGAGGACCGGCATGATTCAAATGAGTGGAAGGAACCGGTCCACCATAAACAAGTGGTGGTTCCACATGGGCAAAGATGCCGGTGCCATTCTTACCACTAGAAGAAGGAGCCTTTTCACTACTAGCTTCCCCCTTGTCGGCGATAGCATCCGTCACCTTGTTGGCGGGGTCACCCACTTTCAATGGTGCGGTGGATAGTTTAAGCCCCTTAAGAAATTCAGTAAACATGCTCTCAACTTCGGTCGTCATGGAGGTTTTCAATGTCTCCAAGGCCACATTGAACTCCTCACGAGAGACCGAGGTTCCCCCATCGCCCGTAGACGAGATCGGATTCACACCGGAGTGTTCCTCCACACCGTCTACAGTATCAACCATACTCTTTGGACGGTAAAGTCCTTAATAAAGATACGAAGCTCTGATACCAATTGAAAGGATCGATATGGTTGACTAGAGGGGGGGGGGGTGAATAGGCAACTAACAATTTTGAGCTTTTCTTTAACAACTTAAACTTTGCATCAAAGTAGGTTGTCTAGATATGCAACTAGGTGAGCAACCTATATGATGCAACAAGGATAGGAACACAAGCAAGCAAGAGATATGAAACAAATAAGCTTGCTCAAATAAAGGCACGAGATAACCAAGAGTGGAGACGGTGGAGACGAGGATGTGTTGCCGAAGTTCCTTCCCTTTGAGAGGAAGTACGTCTCCGTTGGAGCGGTGTGGAGGCACAATGCTCCCCAAGAAGCCACTAGGGTCACCGTATTCTCCTCACGCCCTCACACAATGCGAGATGCCGTGATTCCACTATTGGTGCCCTTGAAGGCGGCGACCGAACCTTTACAAACAAGGTTGGGGCTCTCTCCACAACTTAATTGGAGGCTCCCAACAAAATCACGAAGCTTCACCACAATGGAATATGGCTCCGAGGTGACCTCAACCGTCTAGGGTGCTCAAACACCCAAGAGTAACAAAATCCACACAAGAAAGTATGGGGGAAGCAAATATCCTTTGGTGGAAGTGTAGATCTAGGTCTCCTCCTTCAATCCCTAGCAAATCAACAAGTTTGAGTGGCTAGGGAGAGAGATCGGGCAAGAGAGCTTGAAGTGCATTAATGGTGGAGTGAGAGAGGTCAAAGGTGAGAGTGGTAGGTGGGAGGAGCTCTCTTAAATACCAACCCTAAGAATCCAGCCGTTGCTGCGTTTTCAGCCCCGCAGCGGTACAACCGGTCCTTGTCCCGGTACAACCGGGACTCACGGTGTAGCTGCAGAACCCTACCAACCGGTACAACCGGGCCACTAGGCGGTGGTACCGGTTAAGAGAATGACCGGACCAACCGCCCAGCCACCGCACAACTACCGCCTCGAAACAGAGACGAGACCGGTACTTGAGCGGTGCAAGACCAGAACAACCGCATGGCCCTGAGCTTTCGGACAGCGAAGTTCTGAGCGGAAGAACCGCTCAGACCACCGGTGGTACCGGTCAACGAGGATCGACCGGATCAACCGGGCCACCACCGCCCGAGAACCGCATCAAAACAGAGCCTTGAGCGGTACTTGAGCGGTGCATGGCCGGAACCACCGTCCTAGCCTTTGTTGAGCAAGGTGGCGGTACCACCGCCCGGAGGCAGCGGTACAACCGCTCGGTCAAAGCTGGAGAGCGTCAAGGTCCAGCGGTACAACCGCTCCAGGGAGCGGTACAACCGCTGGGAAGAGCAGAAACAAGAGGGAAACACAGGGGGAGCTCTCTCTCACACAACTGAGGAAGACAAAGAAAGGGTGAGGAAAGTGTACGTGAACTGATTCCCCCAGAGCTTCCTAATGAGGATTCCCTCTTGCTAGTACGGGTACTCTACGACCAAAGAAAATAAAAGCATAGAGGACACGTCTTCGATCTTTTCCTTCGAGAGGCAATAGCAATCCGATGTAAGCCTAAGCATCGAGAACCTGAAACATATAGCACACGATTAGACCACAAAGGGTTGTCATCATCATCCAAAACATAAACTAGGGAAATGCCCTTTCAATCTCCCCCTTTTTGGTGGATGATGACAACAACACGATTTGCAAGAGATAAGTCAATGAAATCTAGACGGAACTCCCCTTGAATGTGTGCCCCAACAGGAACTAGCTGTTAGAAAGCATGGGCACACTTTCAGGACTAGACTCCCCCTAGATTTTATAGAGTCACCACTCTGAGCACAAAAAGGAGAGACAATATAATACTTAGAGGCAATAATAACGATAATGACCGATGAACGGAAAGGTAAAAGGAGTAACATAAGTCTCACACACAGCAAGGAACGAAACAAGTCCACGAACAAAGACCAACACTAAACACGAGAAAAAGAGAAAAACCCAAGCAAATCCCCGAGACCTATAGAACCCTCTCCCCCTTTGGCATCAAGACACCAAAAAGGAAAAGAGCGAAGCTAGCATCCCAAAGCTCAGGCGTCTTCCTCTGACTCCTCGGTTGCATCTGGATCCTCATCATCAGAGTAGTCATCGTCGTCGTGATCAGATTCTTCCATGGCATTGTCAGCTGCTGCAAGCGAGGAGGATGGCTGGGGAGGGGCTTCATCATCAGTCCAGGTGCTATGGGTAGAAATCCAACGCTCCTCTGGGGTGATGCTCTTCTCAGAGCCACTCTGAACCGGCATGTTGAGGTGCTTCATCATTGCAATTTGGCGACGCCGTGCAAGCTTCTCATTGACATGTGCCTCATACATCTTCTTCTGGATGTAAGCCTGGAGACAAAAGGTCTTCTTCTCCTTGGCAGTAAGTTTGGCCACCCACGAAGGCTTGGCCCCTGGCTCCAGCTCAAAGTCCTCATCGTCAGAAGTAGCATAGACATCCTCAGGAGCATTTTCCGGGAAGCGAGGCTCGGCATGCTTCTTCTTCTTAAGGAGCTTGACCTCATGAACAGTGAGGTTGTCTGGAGAAGTGAGGAGCTCTCCAGGACAACGAAAAACCCACACATAGTTCAGAAAGCACATGACAAACGGGGCATAGATTGGGACTTTACAGTAGATGACCATGTTGTACATCTCATGCCACATCCAATTTGACACATCAAACGTTGCTCCTGTCCCCACCATGGTCTTCATAGCAACCATCAAATCAACCAGATAACCATGAATCTCATCTTGATTGCCCACCTTGGGAAAGAGCACATTGCGGAACACTCGGTGCATGATGTCATAGACCTTCTCCAAATCCTTGGATTCTCTAATAATCCCACGGCCCCGAATGTACAGAGGGGCAAGCTTCTCCTTAAGCATGGACTCAGGAAAATCATGAGGACGAATGCCACCCCTTCCTTCCAGACCGGTATCCTCGTACCCAATAGCATTGCAAAATGCCCTCCAGGGAACGTGAAACAATTCATCGCGACACATGAAGGTGAGAGTGCGCGCATCATCTTCCCCAAAATGAACCATGGCATAGAACTGATGGATGAGTTGAACATCAAAGTCACAGTTGACTGACATGAGCTTGACAAGATCAAACTCCTCGCAGAGAGCCAGCGCCTCACCAAAATACTCCATGTTGTTCCTCCAATGGTCAAGATCAATTGTCCACTGCTTGGCGTATCTGTTCTTATTGTGCTCAAAGAGTTCATGAACAATCCGCACTTGCATCTCATTCCAGAACTGAACGGTGGTCCAACGGGGAGCAATGGGAACCTCATATGGATTCTTTGATCGGAAGGCTTCCCAATCCTTGGCTTTCCAACGATGCAATGGCATAACCACACGTTGCTTAGAAGCTACAGACTTTTCACGGCGAGTGGGCTTGGTGGGAATCACAACTTCTTCTTCATCATCAGACACAACCGGGCGCAAGGTCCTTTGTGCCCTCTTCTTGGTCTTGCGAGGAGCAGAGCAAGAACTAGAGCCACCTGAACACACACACGAAAAGAACACATAAAAACCCAACAAGGATGAGAGGATTGCACCCACTAGCAGAAAAGGAACAAGTTGCAACAACAGAGAAGATAGAACAGTGCTTTGTGGTTGATATACTCCGGTTGTACCGGATCTTCCGCCAGTAGAACCGCTCCAGCGGTTGTACCGCCCGTAGGGGCGGTAGAACCGCTGACAGTGGCACTACCAGGGAAGATAGATCTAACCGAGGCATACGAATCACACAAGTAATATTCTGAATTCTAAGTGCTGCAAACAAGACAGGAGGCTAACAAAGATCTCTTCTATACCATAGTTCGAACACTAAACGCGGAAAGTTAAGTAATTCCTTAGACAAGGAAGAACCCTAGAAAGATCTAGAAGCAAAGAACACGAGGCATTACCACCATCCATGGGAAGAGATCGGGAGGCCTCCACAGAGAGCCAAGGATCTGAAGCGCGAGACACACTCCGGGGCAGGGGTAGAGATGGCCGGCGGCTAGGGCAAAGAGAAGAGGAACGAGGACGAAGGGAAAAAGACAACCCTTCAGCCCCGTCGAGTATATATAGGCCCGTAGACATGCCCTGGTAGAACCGCTTAGGGGAGCGGTTGTACCGCTCGTCTGGTACAGACCGGTGGTTGGAGGCAATACTTTCGGTGCCTGGGAGGCAGCGGTAGTACCGCACGGCATCAACTGGTAGTACCGGACGTAGGTTACCGTGGGTTTGAGCGGTGGAACCGCCCAAGCACCGAACGGAGACCCATTGGGACGGCACAGCCCGGTACCAGCGGTAGAACCTCCCGTGATACCGGTTGTACCGCCCGACCACCTATGCCCAAGCCAAGATCAAATGAGTGCAATCTGAAGGGAGGAAGAAGGGGCACAAAACAGGAGAGAAGCAACACCCTAGGAGAACCCAACACAGATAGCAAAGACAGAAAGAGAGAAAACAACACGATAACAACAAGGCTAACTCCAACCTCCCGAAGAGAGGACGGCGGCCGAGGCCACCTATGTTTGAGTCAATTGGTATGGCACCACGAAGAATTATCCTTGGGTCCATGACCAAAACTCGTCTTTGAAGCACAAATACCATCAAACATGGCTAATGTGAAAGACTCGATCAATTTATGCATAATGGGGGGAGGGAGAGTTCATGGAGAGACCATCACTCCCCCTATGTTCATGCCTACACCTAAACAAGACAACATGTTGAGTACGGTGGGGTGTGCAAGAGTTCAAGCAACATTGCTGGAATCAATGATATTTAGCTCATGCCTTAACTCGCGAAATCTTGTTTCATCCAAGGGCTTCGTGAAGATATCTGCAAGGTTATCATGAGTGTTGACATAGTTGAGCTCGATCTCTCCTCGCCTAATGTGATCCCGGATGAAGTGATACCGGATCTCAATATGCTTCGTCTTGAAGTGTTGCACCGGGTTGAGAGAGATCTTGATGGCACTTTCATTATCACACCAAAGAGGCACTTTGTCACAAATGACACCGTAATCCTTTAAAGTTTGCCTCATCCATAAGAGTTGTGCACAACAACTCCCGGCTGCAACATACTCTGCCTCGGTGGACGAGAGAGAGACACAACTTTGCTTTTTGGAAGACCAACTTACCAAGGAGCAACCAAGGAATTGGCACCCTCCGGAAGTGGACTTCCTATCCACTTTGTCTCCCGCCCAATCGGAATCCGAGTACCCTACAAGCTTGAAGTTTGATCCTCTTGGATACCATAAGCCAAAGTTTGGGGTATGAGCCAAATATCGAAAGATTCGTTTGACCGCCACATAGTGACTTTCCTTAGGTGCAGCTTGAAACCGTGCACAAATTCCCACACTCAACATGATATCTGGTCTAGATGCACAAAGGTAAAGCAAGGACCCAATCATGGAGCGATATACCTTTTGATCCACCTCTTTACCATTGGGATCTAAGTCAAGTTGGCACTTGGTTGGCATTGGAGTGGAAGCCGGCTTGATGTCACTTAGTTTGAATCTCTTGAGCATGTCTTGAGTGTATTTGGATTGATTGATGAAGGTTCCTTCTCTTCTTTGCTTCACTTTGAACCCTAGAAAGAACTTCAACTCTCCCATGGAGGACATCTCAAACTTTGAGGTCATGAGAGCGGCAAATTCCTCATTGAAAGCTTTGTTAGGAGAACCAAAGATAATGTCATCAACATATAATTGGCACACAAACAACTCCCCTTTGACCTTCTTAGTAAAAAGAGGGGAAAATTTTGTTTTTGCCACTCTAGATTTTGCCAATTTTCCTTATGCCATTCTAGATTTTGACATTTCACTTTTGCCACGCTTAGCTTTTGACAGTTATCACAATTGCCATTCTGTGGCAAAAGCTAAATAATTTTATTTCATTTTTGCCACTCTTAGCTTTTGAAATGTATCACAATTGCCACTCTGAAAATTTTGATTTTGCCATCAGAATGGCAATTGTGATAATTATCAAAAACTAGGAGTGGCAAAAGTGAAATGTCAAAATCTAGAGTGGCATAAGGAAAATTGGCAAAATCTAGAGTGGCAAAAACAAAATTTTCCCTAAAAAGAGTGGGGTCGATTAGCCCAACTTCAAAACCACGATCTTGTAACAACTCGGTAAGGTGGTCATACCACGCACGTGGGGCTTGTTTAAGGCCATAGAGTGCCTTATCGAGTTGATACACATGATCGGGAAGGTAGGGATCCTCGAACCCGGGGGGTTGCTTGACGTAAACCAATTCATTAATAGGACCATTAAGGAAGGCACTCTTCACATCCATTTGTTGTAACTTAAAGTTATGATGAGAAGCATATGCAATCAACATGCGAATGGATTCAAGACGAGCAACGGGAGCAAAGGTTTCACCGTAGTCGATACCCTCGACTTGGGAGTAGCCTTGTGCTACCAAATGAGCCTTGTTGCGAATGATAATCCCATGGGCATCTTGCTTGTTCTTGAATATCCACTTGGTTCCAATGACATTGTGGTTCCCCGTTGGCCTTGGCACCAATCTCCACACTTTGTTGCGCTCGAAGTTGTTGAGTTCTTCGTGCATGGCATTGAGCCAATCCGGATCTTCTAGCGCCTCATAGACCTTGTGGGGTTCCACACAAGAGACAAACGCGTGATTCTCACAATAATTTGCTAATTGTCTACGAGTGCTTACCCCCTTTCTTAAGCTTCCAAGCACATTCGTCATGAGATGATCCTTGGTGGAGAGCTTGGATGCAATCTTGGCGGCACGACGCTCTAATTCCTCCTCGGTGGTGAGTTGAGGAGTGGTTACTTGATCATCTTGAGCGCCGTCATGAACTTGTTCTTGATCTTGAACTTGCTCGGGGGAGAGAACTTGACCTTGGGCATCACTTGGTGTGTCAACACCGTCTTGAGTATGATCTTGCCCTTGGTCTTGTTCATGAGGTTGAGGGCCTTCACTTTGTTCTTCGGAAGCGTGTGGGCCTTGGGTTGGTGATGGCTCCACTTGAGTGGAGCATTGCCCTTCTCCTTCGGCCACAAGGGTTTCCTCAATGGGTAGGATAAAACCAACACCCATTCTTCTTATGGCTTGAGGAGGAATTTCATCACCTACATCACAAGTGCCACTTTGCTCCACTTGGGAGCCGTTATTCTCATCAAACTCCACGTTACACGTCTCCTCAATAAGTCCTGTGGATTTATTGAGGACACGGTAAGCATGAGAGTTTGTAGCATAACCAACAAATATGCCCTCATAAGCTCTAGCCTCAAATTTAGACAACCGAACACCTTTCTTGAGAATGAAACACTTACACTCGAATACCCGGAAGTACTTGAGGTTGGGCTTGTTACTAGTGAGTATCTCATATGGAGTCTTGTTCAAGCCCTTGCGGAGGTAGAGCCGATTGGATGCATGACACACGGTGTTGATGGCTTCGGCCCAAAAGTTGTACAGAGACTTGAACTCCGCCATCATGGTCCTTGCCGCATCCATCAACGTCTGGTTCTTCCTCTCCGCAACACCGTTTTGTTGGGTGTAGGGTGAGGAATATTGATGCTTGATTCCCTCATCACTAAGAAACTCATCCAAGGTGTAGTTCTTGAACTCGGTGCCGTTGTCACTTCTTATTGTCAAGATCTTTGCATTATGTTGACGTTGTGCTTCATTTGCAAAGTCAATGACAGTTTGTTGGGTCTCGCTCTTCCTCTTGAAGAAATACACCCATGTGTACCTTGAGTAGTCATCCACAATCACCAAGCAATACTTCCTACCTCCAAGACTATCAAAGGATGGAGGCCCAAAGAGATCCATGTGAAGGAGCTCCAAAGGCCTCTTTGAATAAATGATAGTCGTGGGAGGGTGAGCCTTCTCATGTAGCTTTCCTTCGATATAGGCACTACAAGCACGATCTTTAGCAAAACTAACATTCGTTAGTCCACGGACATGGTCCCCCTTGAGGAGACTTTGCAAAGATCTCATATTGACATGGGCTAAACGGCGATGCCAAAGCCATCCCACATCAACTTTAGCCATTAGGCATGTCGCGGTCTTAGTGGGTCGCTCCAAAAAGTTAATCACATATAGACCGTTCTCGACATGCCCAACAAAGGCTACTTTAAGAGTCTTGCTCCACAAGAGGGCCACGGTATCGATATCAAAGAAAGTGGCAAAGCCCATGATTGCAAGTTGACGAACTGAAAGTAAATTGTATGCAAGGGACTCAACAAGCATGACCTTCTTGATCGTGAGATCATGAGAGATGACCACCTTGCCAAGTCCCAATACCTTAGAAGATGAGGCGTCACCCCACTCGACATTGGTGGGCATAGATGGAACCTTGTGCACGTCCACCACCAAGTCCTTGCTTCCGGTCATATGATTTGTAGCTCCGCTATCGAGCAACCATGATCCTCCACCGGAAGCAAACACCTACAAGAGATCAATGCTTGGTTTTAGGTACCCATTTTGTAATGGGTCCTTTGATGTTAGTAACAAGGGTCTTTGGAACCCAAATAGACCATTCAATGTACTCATGAAGAGAACCAACAAATTTGGCATAAACATGCCCATCACTAGCACGGCATAACACATAAGAAGGGTTATAATCGCCGGCTTTGTTGGGAGGGGTGGCATTGCCCTTCTTGACATTGCCGCCCTTTGTAGTGTTCTTTTTCTTCTCATCAGAGGCACTCTCTCCCTCCTTCACAAAGGTTTGCATGAGAGGAGGAGGTCTTTTGGTCTTGTCATTCTTCTTCTTGTTCTTGGAGTCGGGCACGTACCCAACCCCTTCCTTGGCCACAACTCCCTTTTGGTTGATCAAGAGATCGTTGAGGTTCTTCTTGCCTTGTATGCAAGTCGCAAGACCTCTCTCAAGTTGCTCCTTCAACTTAGCATTTTCCTCAATAAGATGTATATGCTCACAACACGGGTTAGTAGCATTTGCATTGTCAATTAAAACCATATGAGGAAATGTCGCTTTCTCCTTAGTTAGCTTCACTTGGAGTTGATCATGAGACTCCTTGAGACTAGCGTGAATACCCTTCAAGGCCTTGTGGGCCTTGTCAAGTATATCAAACTCCTCTTTGAGTCTAGCAAGATCAACCCCAAGTTTGGCCTTCTCGGAATTTAGCACACGAGAAACTATGAGGACATGATCATAATCTTTCTTTAACTTAGCATGATCAATGTTGTGTGACTCCTCAAGAGCCAAACGAAGACCACGCTCTTCCTCAAGAGCATTGGAAAGATCCGAAATCTCATCGGCATAGTCACGACTATGCCCTTCCATCTTAGTGATGGTGTTCTCGTGAGCCTCGATTACGTCATTGGCTTCACCAAGTTGTTCCAAGAGAGCAACAAAGTGCTTCTTGGATTTTCCCTTGAGTTTGCCCATAAAGGCGTCAAACTCATTAGTCTACACATTATCTTCCTCAAGTTCATTAATGCTATCCGCCGGAGAAGGATGATTAATGATGGTAGTTTTGATGTTGGAGGTTACCTTGTTGGTGGCTTTAGCCATGAGGCACTTGGCGGTGATGCTCTCATTGGGTGAGTCGAAGAGAGACACCCATGGAGTCGTCGCAATGGCAACGGAGGCCATGGCAACCGACTCATCACTTTCATCATCATCATCATCCTCATTGTACTCTTCTTGTACCACCAAAGCCTTGGGAGGAGTCTTCTTGGTGAAGTTGCTCTTGTTGGGGAACGACTTGGCCTTGTCCTTTCGGATGAGATTGCCACCATTGTCTTCCCTCTTCTCATATGGGCATTCCGCAAAAAAATGACTCACGTTGCCGCAATTGTAGCAAGTCCATACACGTTGCTTGATCTTCGTGCCACTTGAGTTTTTTTTGCTAAAGTTTGGCCTCGAGTTTTTCTTGCTCCAAAATTGCCTTGAAGCAAGTGCCATGTGTTCATGATATGCATACTTCGTATCATCGGGGTTGCTCTCCTCTTATTCCTCTTCTTCTTCTTCAACGGTGAGCTTGGCCTTCAATGCAAGGTTAGGCCTCTTTGCCCTTTGGGAACGAAGCACCGCATTGTCAGCGGTCTTGTCCAAAATGTTCATGGCCACAAACTCATCCAACACTTCGCTTGAGGTCAAAGTGTGAAAGTCCGGTCTCTGACGAATGACGGAGGACATGGCCTTGTGATAGGGCATCATTGCCTTAAGGAATTTGCGCTTGATCCAATTGTCATCCATGTCCTTGCTCCCGTGATCTCGTACTGAGACCGCAAGTTTGGTTACTCTCCGATAAAGCTCACGAGGTTCTTCATCTTCTTTCATTGCAAACTCATCGGCCTCATCTTGTACCACTTCATAGTTGGAGCGTTGAATGCTTGCGCTTCCCCAGTAGAGAGAGACAACACAATGCCATGCATCTTTGGCCAAGGCGAAGGGACGAAGATGAGGTAGGTCTTCGGGTGGAATTGCATCTTGAATGATGAAGAGAGCATTCTCATTGAATTGATTGTCCGCGGCTTCTCGAGGAGTGAAGTTGCTTGGATCATGTGGATAGAAACCTTCTTCAATGATTCTCCAAAGGTTTGTGTTCACATGATTTAAATGACGTTTAAAGCGGTAAACCCAAGAATCAAAGTCCTCATTTTTCACAATCTTAGGGGGAGGACCGGCATGATTCAAATGAGTGGAAGGAACCGGTCCACCATAAACAAGTGGTGGTTCCACATGGGCAAAGATGCCGGTGCCATTCTTACCACTAGAAGAAGGAGCCTTTTCACTACTAGCTTCCCCCTTGTCGGCGATAGCATCCGTCACCTTGTTGGCGGGGTCACCCACTTTCAACGGTGCGGTGGATAGTTTAAGCCCCTTAAGAAATTTAGTAAACATGCTCTCAACTTCGGTCATCATGGAGGTTTTCAATGTCTCCAAGGCCACACTGAACTCCTCACGAGAGACCGAGGTTCCCCCATCGCCCGTAGACGAGATCGGATTCACACCGGAGTGTTCCTCCACACCGTCTACGGTATCAACCATACTCTTTGGACGGTAAAGTCCTTAATAAAGAGACGAAGCTCTGATACCAATTGAAAGGATCGATATGGTTGACTAGAGGGGGGGGGTGAATAGGCAACTAACAATTTTTAGCTTTTCTTTAACAATTTAAACTTTGCATCAAAGTAGGTTGTCTAGATATGCAACTAGGTGAGCAACCTATATGATGCAACAAGGATAGGAACACAAGCAAGCAAGAGATATGAAACAAATAAGCTTGCTCAAATAAAGGCACGAGATAACCAAGAGTGGAGACGGTGGAGACGAGGATGTGTTGCCGAAGTTCCTTCCCTTTGAGAGGAAGTACGTCTCCGTTGGAGCGGTGTGGAGGCACAATGCTCCCCAAGAAGCCACTAGGGTCACCGTATTCTCCTCACGCCCTCACACAATGCGAGATGTCGTGATTCCACTATTGGTGCCCTTGAAGGCAGCGACCGAACCTTTACAAACAAGGTTGGGGCTCTCTCCATAACTTAATTGGAGGCTCCCAACAAAACCATGAAGCTTCACCACAATGGAATATGGCTCCAAGGTGACCTCAACCGTCTAGGGTGCTCAAACACCCAAGAGTAACAAAATCCACACAAGAAAGTATGGGGGAAGCAAATATCCTTTGGTGGAAGTGTGGATCTAGGTCTCCTCCTTCAATCCCTAGCAAATCAACAAGTTTGAGTGGCTAGGGAGAGAGATCGGGCAAGAGAGCTTGAAGTGCATTAATGGTGGAGTGAGAGAGGTCAAAGGTGAGAGTGGTAGGTGGGAGGAGCTCTCTTAAATACCAACCCTAAGAATCCAGTCGTTGCTGCGTTTTCAGCCCCGCAGCGGTACAACCGGTCCTTGTCCCGGTACAACTGGGACTCACGGTGTAGCTGCAGAACCCTACCAAGCGGTACAACCGGGCCACTAGGCGGTGGTACCGGTTAAGAGAATGACCGGACCAACCGCCCAGCCACCGCACAACTACCGCCTCGAAACAGAGACGAGACCGGTACTTGAGCGGTGCAAGACCAGAACAACCGCATGGCCCTGAGCTCTTGGACGGCGGAGTTCTGAGCGGAAGAACCGCTCAGACCACCGGTGGTACCAGTCAACGAGGATTAACCGGATCAACCGGGCCACCACTGCCCGAGAACCGAATCAAAACAGAGCCTTGAGCGGTACTTGAGCGGTGCATGGCCGGAACCACCGTCCTAGCCTTTGTTGAGCAAGGTGGCGGTACCACCGCCCGGAGGCAGCGGTACAACCGCTCGGTCAAAGCTGGAGAGCGTCAAGGTCCAGCGGTACAACCGCTCCAAGGAGCGGTACAACCGCTGGGAAGAGCAGAAACAAGAGGGAAACATAGGGGGAGCTCTCTCTCACACAACTGAGGAAGACAAAGAAAGGGTGAGGAAAGTGTACGTGAACTGATTCCCCAGAGCTTCCTAATGAGGATTCCCTCTTGATAGTACGGGTACTCTACGACCAAAGAAAATAAAAGCGTAGAGGACACGTCTTCGATCTTTTCCTTCGAGAGGCAATAGCAATCCGATGTAAGCCTAAGCATCGAGAACCTGAAACATATAGCAAACGATTAGACCACAAAGGGTTGTCATCATCATCCAAAACATAAACTAGGGAAATGCCCTTTCACATTGCCCCCCCCACAGACACACCCCTCTCTTAGTAGTTGGCAGATATGATTCCATTAGATCATTCGGTAGGATATTCTTGACTGTTAGGCTGGATGGTAATACGAGGCAAAGTTTCACCGAAGTCCGGGCCCTTGCAGTTGAGGAAAAAGCCTACTCCTGGTATTGTATATTAGTGATAGGGGTGTGTACAAAGTACACGTGAATACCATACATTGTGTGTGTGTATATACTATCGACGAACTAGCCACTGAGCTTCTATAACATACTCGGGGCCTAGGGTTACAAATCATATATAGTCGGCTTATCATCAGTGGGAATAGAGTCCTGCACGACTCTGGTAGCTTCGTCTTATACGCCGAGTCCTCCACATGGGTCTTCGTATAATGCGTCTTAGTCCAACCTATGTGGCGCGGGATGGAACTGACCCATGAGTCCTCATGTTGACCCACCACAACTAGAAATGATGTGCCCACCACAACTAGAAATGATGTGCCCACCACACCACACACGCAATCGGCCACTAAGAAAATAAGCATATACAATAGTACAATGTTATACATGAAAGTTAATTGCATGGTGCATCCAAAAAAATTGTTCTGCATTGTGAATGTTATATTTTCTCCTAAAATATTAGTCTCAAGAAAGAGAAACGAAGGGCATATCTCTCCTTGTCTCCACTGGACACCCCCTCTTTCTACACCACTTTCACATACGCACACAAACTATCTCTCAGCCGTCTGAAAGTATGCATGCCCCTGACACATTCACGCGTGACGGTCACTGTATTTCAAGAGAAAGCACTATACGGTCACTGGACTTCAAAATATGCTCATTACAGTCACTGTATACATTCTCGTGGTGATCATATGGTATCTAGCTCACGATACGTCTCCGTATTTTGTTGATGACACTGACGGACATTGTATTTGATGCGTGCTTCGTATTCTGTTGACGACACTTATGGTCATTGTATTTGAAGCGAAAGCACAATATGGTCACTGGACTTCAGAATAAGCTCATCATGGTCACCACATACATTTTGTGGTGCTAACCAACCTGTGGTTGGATGGTTAGGAGGACAGTGGTTTCCCGAGCCCACTAGGGTTAAAGTCCTGGTGCTTGCATTTATCCTGGATTAATTTCAGTATTTTCCGGCGATGTGCGTTCAGTGGGAGGAGACGTTCCCGTAGACTACGAGGCACCTATGGTGACTTCATAAAATCTCAAGATCATTTGCCGGCTCACTCTCTCGAAGGTGCTCATAGGGGTAGGGTCTGCGTGTGTGCACTTATAGCGGTGAGTGCTTGCGCATATATATGAGCGCTTGCGTCTGTACCATGTTAAAAAAATACATGTCATGATTATACGATCACTGGCTCACCCGTACAACTCCATATTTTGTTGATGACACGATCAATTGACCAGTCAAACGTTCCACGTGGCGCAACTAGTGTTGCATCATCGGTGCGCGTAACCGTGGGGCCCACCTGTCAGCGTGTATATGAAAGAAAGAAATGGTAGTTTGAGTATGTACTGTGTTAATAAAATACATTTTATGGTGATCATACAGCCACTAGCTCACCATACAGCTCCGTAATTTGTTGATGACACGTTCAATTGACCAGTCAAACGGTCCACATTCAGCAGCGCATATTACCATAGGGCCCACCCATCAGCATGTACATGAAAGACATAAATGGTAATAAATTAGTCGGTGGGGATTCAAAGTCGTGAGACCTCTGGTTGGCAGTCGCCGGTGGTGTGGGGCGCGGTGATTGGGCGGTGGCATGGGGATCGCCGGAGAAAAAGCTCGACGGGGGGTGGGGGGCTAGAGGGATGGCCAGGGCGGCGGCGGACCGGCGGTGGGGAGTGGTTTCGAGGCGGGCGGGGCGACTCAGAGGGGTGGAGGTTGAAGATGAACTGCAGGCTCTTGATTTCGTATCCAACAACTGGAAAATCGATTGCCCAGAGATGAAAAAGTCAGTCGACTGACATGTAGCCTCACCCCGCACATACACATGCATGCATGCAATACTCACACGAACACACGCACGCCTGCAGGCGAGAAACACTGGCACGTACACATGCACTCACGAACACACGCACGCACGCACATATGCATGCAACACTGGAACGTACACATGCATGCACGCAACACTCGCACGCCTGCATGCACACAACACACGACGCGAGACACGCGCTCAACGTATACGTGCATGAACCCTTTGTTAAGGACATGGATTGTTACGGGTATTAATCAATCTTATCTATGATAAGTAGAACATTGATGTTTGCAGCGGTCTTTATGAATCACAACGTATCGAACAAGCTATCAACGTATATCTGAAATTTTTAAAATTCTCTTACATTATATAGTAGGCTTATCTACATGAAATAGTGTCACACTCAATGAGAAATCATCAGTTTATGAAATGTCTACTTTTGACCACCCTGGCCCACCAAAAGCTCCTCTCCCATGCGCTGCCTGCGTTGGGTCACTTACATGCAGGCCAGGTACCCAAAGAGCCCACACATTAGTGGAAGAACGACGCGGTGTCGTACGTCAGAGTCGAGGGCGCCGCTCGCTGTACGCCCGGCTGAACACGCCTCCTTGCCGCATTCAAATGCCTCCATGAAACCCATGTGGAAGCCGAGAAACCCACTGTGGACACACATCCATTCATGTGAATGGGAGGGACTACTACAACCCTTCCAAAAGAACTGTAGTACTAATGGTATCATACTCCCTCCGTCACCATCTCACATGCTTAGTTTTTTCATTTGATAAGAGGCAAACCATGTGGAGCCTACCTTAGAGGCAAGGCTCTATACACTGGAGATGCTCTGTACTTTTGATGTGTCCCATCAACTTGTAGAACGAGGAGAAGCTTTCTTAGTACGCCGTCTCCCCCGCCCATGGGTGTGATGGCTCGCAGAGTCATAGGACGAGGAGAAGCTTGCTTACTACGCCTACTCCTGCTCCCTCGCCCACACGCGCGGTGGCTCGTAGGACGAGGAGAAAATTTTACTACTCCCTCCGTTTACTCCTCGTCCCTACCTTGGTTAGAGAGATTATCATATTGTTTGAAATATGTCTTTTAGTAGTAGGGGTAGTAAAGTGGTACATAGGAGTAGTACTACAACAATTTTCTTGGAGTCCGTGGCGCAACAAGCTACCCTAGGCTATGTTACTACTCCCTCCTTTCTGGTTTATGGCTCAATTTCAAAATCTCCCCAACCAAGGTAGACGGTGAGTGGTGGAATTAATTTCGTAGTTTGCACAAGTAATCAGTACGCTAGTTTTTCTCAAGAAGTTATGTTTACCAATGCATTAATCACAATGAATGCATGCATGACCACTAAATTTCCATGAACTTATACATGAATTGGTGAGTTTTCTCTTGACATTGCTTGCATCGGGTGATTTAACGCACCTCGAAATCCAAACATGTGACGGTACTACTACTAGTAGAAGTGAGACTTGTAAAATGGAAAAACATTTTTTTAGATGAGCCCTATAAACTAGAAAGGAGGGAGTAGTAAGTAGTACTACCTCCATAGTGGGTACGTACTCCGTAAAATCATATTTTCCCAAAACTAAGTCGCTCAACCTTTATTTGCTTGTTTGCCTTCTTTCCTCATTGCCTCAAACAGACTATGCCAAACTCCCCTGCCTGCCGCGCGGGAAAAGGCCCGCCCTCGCCCTTTATAGTCCGGGTTTGTATTGATGGATCGCGCGAAGCAGCAAAAACCAAGCCGTGTCTTGTACTCTTCCGTCGACGCTTGCTTTCAGGAATTATGTACTTCCTCTCGCTGACATGTGGGACATATAGCAACCGGGTCGACGTGTCATGCACCAAATAACAGTGCATAATAGAAGGGGGACGCACCCCAGTCGTAGTGCCCTAGTAGTAGAATGAGCAACGAGACGTCAAATCACAATGCCACACCTTCCTAGATGGAAAAAGTAACCATTATTTCACACTTCGCTGAATCCGCTTCGCCATCATCTCCTTCAACAAAACCACGTATTGCTTCTGCCATTGTTCTGCCTCAAGAGGGACGCACATCACCTTGGTACACCATGACACGTGGGACCGCATGACATGCCATGCTCCCTCGCCCACCGCTCGGTAAAATCACCTCATGTTTACTACTTCCTCCGTATCGGTTTACAGGGCATGCACGTCGTTCTAGGTTGAGAATTTAACAAGCTATATATCTGGTGAACAGTATATGTTTAGAAACTACATCCGCTTAAGAATCCAATGATATACTTTTTGTGACATAGTAACTCATATTTAGTTAGTCAATTGGATTACCTAGAACTACGTGCATGCCCTATAAACCGAGACAGAGGGAGTAGTATCTTTTTAGATCAATATAGCCAGGATTCACCAAGGAACAAAACCAAGTGGTAGGTTGCTCCTGTTGTGTTGGCGTAGCAACTCAAGCAGGGTTAGTCCGCACACAAAATGGTGACACACTTAACATGACCCCTTTGGCCGACATGTGGCTCATCCACCGTCTTGTTCCACGTGCAATGCACCAAATTACAGTTCGGAGCAATGGTTGGACTTGGAGGCACCCCGGTCATAGCGCCGCAGTAGTAGTAAATGAGCGATGAGGGGTCAAATCACAAAGCCCCACCTTTCCCGCATTAAGCTGGACGGATGAAGCAACCATAATTTCACTCTAGGGCGCAAGAGCATAAAGAAAAGATAAAACCAATGATGCGTGCAACAGCTACCTAAGGGAACCCTAGGGTAGGAGCCTCCACTACAAATCCTTTTTTTAAAAGCGTCTCCACTACAAATCCGCTTCTCCCTCGTCCTCTTGAAGAAAACCGATGATGCATGCGGCGGTAGGGTTTGTAGGAGTACTACGGCGTGTGTTGACACGTCGTAGTAAACAGGAGAGGGATTGAGTTTGAGTCAACGCCTTAATATGTGTGGGCCGCTTGGTTTTACGAGAATGAGGCAGCATTTTGGGTTCCGGGACTAGTGGAGATATACATTAAAAAAATTGTGGACGTAGGTTCGACCGAAAGGCAATGATGCATGGGCCCTGCATTTTGATATACCCGCGGCCGCGTGAAATTTGCTACTCTACTCAAAATAATGCATAAAAGTTCCTCCAAAAACATCTATAACTAATGGGAAGCGAATGTATGCTTAAAATGAAAATGTATTACTCCCTCTGTCTAGGTGTATAAGTCATCTTAGGTTTTTTTTGCTAGTTAATACTATTGCATGCAATGAATTAACCACTGCATGTCATGTTTGAAAGTCTCAAGCCATTGAAAGCATGCACGGCCCACATCTCTTATTGGTTGATATGTCACGAAACAAGAAACGAGGAGGGAGATAATGTACCGTGCCTAAGTGTTTTGGGATTATTTGGTTTTCGGCAGATCACTTACACACCTAGACAGAGGGAGTACAAAGAGAAAAAATCAATTGCAGTTAAAAGAATGAAATTTCTAACAAAAATGTGAATGTGAACTACATATGTGTGCACGTGACCAACACATACATTGTTAATACAAAATCTAATGCAAGAAATAACTTATGAGTAACATGCACGAATTGATGATGTGGTGCTTGCATGCATAGAGTACAAAAACAATGTGATTTATGACTTGCATGCATGACGTGTTCTTGTGCCATAGTTGCATGTCTAGGAAAAAAGCTACTAGTGGGTTGTACTGGCTATTTAGGAATAGAAGATGTATACGTGGAAGTTGTAGGGGAAGAGGTAACATGTATCTCAATTCCTATGAGTAGGGATTGGAAAAGAGATGTCATTTGGTTCACATCATAGGAACTTTTCTATTGAATCTAGAGATGACATGTATCTCAATCCCTATGAGGATGGATTAGAAAAGAGATGTCATTTGGTTCACATCATAGGAACTTTTCTATTGAATATACGCTAATGTTTATTTTCCTTTGAAATTGTGGGAGTATAGGAATCCATTCATATGAACCAAGTGGCTCTAAAGCTATAAAAATGATATCATGTTTATTTTCCTTTGAAATGTGGAGTATATGAATCTATTCCTATGAACCAATTGGCTCTAAAGGAAAAAATCCTATAAAAATCATATCATATAGAGTTCCTATGATAGTCCTCCACACCAAAGGATGGTTGAAATTGCTGCAGATATGACGGCCTTTATTTGTACACTCCTCCCCCATCTTTATAGTTACCTCTCGAAGATGAATGAAATGATATATACTGGGTATTCTATATGTGCATTTTTGTACACGAAAATTCGGTAAAAGTTTGCGAGGTTCGAATTTTCAATAAAGCTATATGCACTGCATTTTGGAACGGAGGGAGGAGCATACGACAGTTGCTAACACTCACGTGGAAGATTTGTGTGTCGGAGGAGTGGCTGTTCTGTTAAATGACATGGCAAAACTGACACTGTCAGATGCCGATCTAACGGTTCTTACGGCATTCGTCAGGAAATGGCTCGTGGCGAATGTTTGCTAGATATGATTTATGGACACATGCATTGCACTGATACGTGCCCCTCTCTCTCACGCACACACGCACCCTCACGAGTCACAACTCTCCCGAGTCCTCTCGAACCCACTGTCTATCTGCAGGTAGACGTCACACACATATGTGCTCTTCACACCCTACCATCAGAACTTCTAAAAAACAAAAGACATCGCGCACCTTTTATTTTGACTCACACGTCACACACTTATACTATTACTCTTGTGGTGAACGTTCTTTGGGCATAGTATATTGTACTCTCACGAAGAGAAGCAGTGCACGCATGCACTAGTTCTCTCACACCCACTCGCGGGTACACGTAGGAGCGCATTTTTTGAAGCTGGTAAAACAAAATCACTCCACTATATATATAAGCAGGAGCCCCAGCGCTTGCTTTACTAGGGTTCCTCTCTTTCACTCTCTCATGCTCTCCAGATCTAAGCAAGACATAGGTGGCCACACTCTCTCTGCTCACGGCAGGTCACAAATCAGGCCGGACCACCTCGACCGGGGCAGGGGTGTAGGCGCATTGTTCACGCTGTCGTCGGCGGCGAGGGAGGAGACCAAAGGCTGCCTGCGCGTCCCGATCGGCGGCCTTGCCATTCTCTCCGAGAGAGCGCCGGCTCGGAGGGCCTCCGACCCCTTCTTCCTCCCTATGGTATTGTGGCCGAGATGCGGCCTCCCGCCGCCGCCTTTGCCACATGCCAATGACCCTCAGGTATATATTCCTTCGAAACCTGCCTTGCTCTACTGCCCTAGCTCCCCACGTGGCTGCGTGTGGATCTTTTTCTACTTCCGTTGGTTGTTCCAAAGCCACCTAGACTTCTACTATTATTAGATGTTAATCTAGTTCACAGAGTCAAATCAAAGAGTTGGTTCAAACAAGGAAGAAAGTGGGAAAGCTGTAGCATGAATCTAGGACTTGGTTCTAAGAGGAAACAGGGGAAAGTAGTAGGTAATGGCTACCCAACCGGTCTCCTGGTTGAAAAGGCGAAGAAAGCATGGTGGATGGCGAAGGGTTGGGGGAAGTGGACCTGTCTCTTGGTCGAAAAAGGAAAGAAAGTGAGGGGTGTTGGGGGACAACGCAAATGAGAATGAGCATGTCTAGATTTCCCATGCTCACATAGGAAAATGTCACCGAGGAGATAAAAATGGGACAAATGCAAACATGTTGCCTGAGTATTTGCCGCTCTTGGAAACCACATCTGCCTCACCACTTTATGCCCCTACTGTCCCTACGCCCATATTGATGACCCACAAGTATAGTGGATCTATCATATTCCTTTCGATAAGTAAGAGTGTCGAACCCAACGAGGAGCAGAAGGAAATGATAAGCGATTTTCAGCAAGGTATTCTCTGCAAGTACTGAAATAAGTGGTAACAGATAGTTTTGTGATAGGATAAATTGTAACGAGAAACAAGTAATAAAAGTAAATAAAGTGCAGCAAGGTGGCCCAATCCTTTTTGTAGCAAAGGACAACCCGGAACAAACTCTTATAATAGGAAAAGCGCTCCTGAGGACACATGGGAATATCGTCAAGCTAGTTTTCATCATGTTCATATGATTCGCATTCGATACTTTAATAATTTGATATGTGGGTGGACCGGTGCTTAGGTGCTGTTCTTACTTGAACAAGCATCCCACTTACGATTAACCTCTATTGCAAGCATTCGCAACTACAACAAAAGTATTAAGGTAAACCTAACCATAGCATGAAACATGTGGATCCAAATCAGCCCCTTACGAAGCAACGCATAAACTAGGGTTTAAGCTTCTGTCACTCTAGCAACCCATCATCTACTTATTACTTCCCAATGCCTTCCTCTAGGCCCAAATAATGGTGAAGTGTTATGAAGTCGACGTTCACATAACACCACTAGAGGCTAGACAACATACATCTTATCAAAATATCAAACGAATACCAAATTCACATGACTACTAATAGCAAGACTTCTCCCTTGTCCTCGGGAACAAACGTAATTACTCACAAAGCATATTCATGTTCATAATCAGAGGGGTAATAATATGCATATAGGATCTGAACATATGATCTTCCACCAAATAAACCAACCAGCATCAACTACAAGGAGTAATCAACACAACTAGCAACCTACTAGCACCAATCCCGGACTTTGAGACAAGAATTGGATACAAGAGATGAACTAGGGTTTGGAGATGAGATGGTGCTGGTGAAGATGTTGATGGAGATTGCCCTCTCCCGATGAGAGGAGCGTTGGTGATGATTTCCCCCTCCCGGAGGGAAGTATCCCCGGCAGAACAGCCCTGCCGGAGCTCTAGATTGGATCCGCCAAGGTTCCGCCTCATGGCGGCGGAGTCTCGTCCCGAAAAGTTCCTCCTTTATTTTATTCTCATCGAAAGACCTCATATAGGAGAAGATGGACGTCGGAGAGCCACCAGGGGGCCCACGAGGTAGGGGGGCGCGTCCTAGGGGGGGCGCCCCCCACCCTCGTGAGAAGGGTGTGGGCCCCCTGGCCTTCATCTTTGGCGAGGATTTTTCTTTATTTATTTTAAGACTTTCCGTGGAGTCTCAGGACTTTTGGAGTTGCACAGAATAGGTCTATAATATTTGCTCCTTTTCCAGCCCAGAATTCCAGCTGCCGGCATTCTCCCTCCTTATGTAAACCTTGTAAAATAAGAGAGAATAGCCATAAGTATTGTGACATAAAGTGAAATAGCAGCCCATAATGCAATAATATCGATATAAAAGCATGATGCAAAATGGACGTATCAACTCCCCCAAGCTTAGACCTCGCTTGTCCTCAAGCGAAAAGCCGATAACAATAAATATGTCCTCATGTTTAGAGGTAGAGGCATCGATAAAAATAAAATACGGACATGAAGGCATCATGATTATTCTCATAACAGCAACATATAGATTTTGTCATATGATTACTTATGTTCAAGTGATGATCTATTCACAATGCAAAAGTATAAATCATAAACCTTATTGGGCTCCGACAAACTATAATCTCAGTCATTGAAGCAATTGCAATTTATCATAACATCGGAAAGAGTCTATGTCAGAGCTAAAAAGCAAGTCCACATACTCAACCACCATTAAGTCCTCCATAATTGCTAACACTCACGTGATACTTGTGGTTACGGAGTTTTAATCGGACACAGAGAAAGATAGGGGCTTATAGTTTTTCCCCACAACCTTTTACCTCAAGGGTAATGTCAACAATAATGGTTCATGCTCCCCTACATCCAATTAGATATATATATCATGTTCTTTCCAACATGCTGAGCTTGCCAAAGGATAAAATGAAAAAGGAAAGGTGAAGATCACCGTGACTCTTGCATAAGGTAGAAGATAATGATAAAGGATAGGCCCTTCGCAGAGGGAAGTAGAGGTTTCCATGCGCTTTTATGGTTGGATGCATAAAATCTCAATGCGAAAGAACGTTACTTTATATTGCCCCTTGTGATATGAACATTTATTATGCAGTCCGTCACTTTTATTACTTTCACATCACAAGATCGTATAAAGCTTATTTCTCCCACACCAATCAATCATACATATTTAGAGCAATTTTTATTGCTTTGCACCGATGACAACTTACTTGAAGGATCTTACTCAATCCATAGGTAGATATGGTGGACTCTCATGGCAAAATTGGTTTAAGGGTATTTGGAAGCACAAGTAGTATTTCTACTTGGTGCTGAGAATTTGGCTAGCATGAGGGGGAAAGGCAAGCTCAACAAGTTAGAGGATCCATGACAACATACTTTATCTCAGATATAAGAAAGACATAACTCACTACGTTGTCTTCCTTGTCCAACATAAACTCTTTAGCATGTCATATTTTAATGAGTGCTCCCAATCATAAAAGATGTCAATGATAATATATATATATATATGTGAAGACCTATCTTTCCTTATTACTTCCTATTAATTGCAACAATGACCAAAGCTATGTCTGCCAACTCCCAACAACTTTTAATCATCATACTCTTTCTATGTGAATTCATTACTCTCAATAAGATCAATATGAACTCTTTGTTTCTTTTTTATTCTTTTCTCTTTTTCTTTTATTCATCCAAGATCATGGCAAAATAATCAAGCCATTGACTCAACACTAATCTTTATTATATATAGCTCATGGACTCGATTACAAAGAGAGATCATAAAGCAAAACTCAAAACTAGATCATGCCATAAACTTTATTCTATTAGATCAAGATACTACTAATAGGATCGAACTAAGAAAAACGATAAAGATAGGAGTTGTGATGGTGATATGATACCGGGGCACCTCCCCCAAGCTTGGCTGTTGCCAAGGGGAGTGCCCATACCCAGATACTCAATTCTTCTTTGTTGGAGGTGCCCATCCCTCAGGTCATCAATCTCCCACTCCAGGGTTAATATCTTTTTGCATAGGTCCTGCTTATTTTCCTGCAAGAGACGAAAAGGGATAAACTCGAACTTGGGTTTCTTTACCCTATCAGGGAGACTTGTCTTTTTGAACTCCATGTGCATGTCCCCAGGTTGAGGTAATGGTGCTTCATCTTCATTTGAGCTCGTCTCCTCTTTCCCTTTGGGTTCATAGTCCTCTTTTTCCTCCGTTGTCCATCCATCGTGTTCCACATCTCCATAGACCTTGGGATTTGCTAAGTAATCATCCACATAGCTTTCTCCTTCCGAATCCTGGGAAGACATGTTGATTTAATCTGCAACGGGACAGCTCAAAACGAAAACAGAGGGTATTTGCGTGATACGGGAGTCAAAACCTTCGGGAGAATATATAATGAATTTTTACCGACCAAAATACGTAATGTGCAAGAAAATGGAGTCCGGAAGGCACGAGAGGTGATCACGAGGTAGGGGGCGTGCCCAGGGGGGTAGGGCGCGCCCACCACCCTCGTGGAGCCCTCGTGTCCTTCCCGGATTGCTACTTATTTTTCTATTTTTCTAAATATTCCAAAACGGAGAAATGTTGCCTTAAAAATTGTTTTGGAGTCTGTTTACTTACCGTACCACATACCTATTCCTTTTCAGAGTCTGAAACATTCCGGAAAGTGTCCCTTATGTATTCCTCCGGGGTTACGGTTTCAATAATATTGGTTTCAACATTCATGGGATTACCTGAGATATAATGTTTAATTCTTTGACCGTTTACCACCTTAGGATTTGTGCCCTCAAATTTGTTAATTTTTATGGCACCGGAACGATAAACCTCTTCGATGACGTAGGGGCCTTCCCATTTAGAGAGAAGTTTTCCTGCAAAAAATCTTAAACGAGAGTTGTATATCAATACATAATCACCTACATTAAACTCACGCTTTTGTATCCTTTTGTCATGCCATCTTTTAACTTTTTCTTTAAACAACTTGGCATTTTCATAAGCCTGGGTTCTCCATTCATCAAGTGAGCTAATATCAAATAACATCTTCTCACTGGCAAGTTTGAAATCATAGTTAAGCTCTTTAATAGCCCAATATGCCTTATGTTCTAGTTCGAGAGGTAAGTGACATGCTTTTCCATAAACCATTTTATACGGAGACATACCCGTAGGATTATTATATGCAGTTCTATAAGCCCATAATGCATCATCAAGTTTCTTAGACCAATTCTTTCTAGACCTATTAACAGTCTTTTGCAAAATTAATTTGAGTTCTCTATTGCTCAATTCAACTTGACCACTAGACTGTGGGTGATAAGGAGATGCAATTCTATGATTAACATCATATTTAGCAAGCTTTTTACGGAAAGCACCATGAATAAAGTGTGAACCACCATCAGTCATTAAATATCTAGGGACTCCAAACCTCGGAAAAATAACTTCTTTAAGCATTTTAATAGAAGTGTTATGATCAGCACTACTAGTTGGAATAGCTTCTACCCACTTAGTAACGTAATCAACAGCAACTAGAATATGTGTGTATCCATTAAAGGCAGGAAAAGGTCCCATATAATCAAAGCCCCAAACATCAAATGGCTCAATAACAAGTGAATAATTCATAGGAATTTCTTGACGTCTACTAATATTACCAATTCTTTGACATTCATCACAAGACAAGACAAACTTACGGGCATCCTTGAAGAGAGTAGGCCAATAAAAACCAGATTGCAATACCTTATGTGCAGTTCTATCTCCAGCGTGGTGTCCTCCATAAGACTCAGAGTGGCACTTGCGTAGGATCTGTTCCTGTTCATGCTCAGGTACACAACGTCTAATAACACCATCTACTCCTTCTTTATAAAGATGTGGGTCATCCCAAAAGTAATGTCTCAAATCATAGAAGAACTTTTTCTTTTGCTGGTATGTGAAGCTAGGTGGTATAAACTTAGCAACAATATAATTAGCATAATCAGCATACCATGGAGTACTACGAGAAGTACTTATAACATTTAATTGTTCATCAGGAAAGTTATCATTAATAGGCAGTGGGTCATCAAGAATATTTTCTAACCTAGACAAGTTGTCTGCAACGGGGTTCTCAGCTCCCTTTCTATCAACAATATGCAAATCAAATTCTTTTAGCAAGAGAACCCATCTAATAAGTCTAGGTTTAGCATCTTTCTTTTCCATAAGGTATTTAAGAGCAGCATGATCAGTTTGAGTAGTTACTTTAGAATCAACAATATAAGATCTGAACTTATCACAAGCAAATACAACTGCTAAAAGCTCTTTTTCGGTAGTAGCATAATTTCTTTGAGCATTGTCTAGAGTCTTACTAGCATAATGAATAACGTTTAATTTCTTATCAACTCTTTGCCCTAGAACAGCACCTACAGCATAATCACTAGCATCACACATAATTTCAAAGGGTAAATTCCAAGCAGGTGGCTGAACAACAGGTGCAGAGACTAATGCTTTCTTAAGTATTTCAAATGCTTCTACACAATCATCATCAAATACAAATGGTATATCTTTTTGCAATAAATTAGTCAGAGGCCGAGAAATTTTTGAGAAGTCCTTAATGAACCTCCTATAAAATCCAGCATGACCAAGGAAACTTCTTATACCTTTGATGTCCTTGGGACATGGCATCTTTTCAATAGCATCAACCTTGGCTTTATCAACTTCAATACCTCTTTGAGAAACTTTGTGCCCCAAGACAATACCTTCATTAACCATAAAGTGGCACTTTTCCCAATTCAAGACAAGATTAGTTTCTTCACATCTCTGCAAAACTCGATCAAGATTGCTCAAGCAATCATCAAAAGAGGAACCATAGACGGAAAAGTCGTCCATGAAAACCTCACAAATCTTTTCACAAAAGTCAGAGAATATAGCCATCATGCATCTTTGAAAGGTAGCAGGTGCATTGCATAAACCAAAAGGCATACATCTATAAGCAAAAGTACCAAAAGGTCATGTAAAAGTAGTCTTAGATTGATCTCTAGCCAACACAGGTATTTGAGAGAAACCAGAATAACCATCTAGAAAGCAATAGTGTGTATGTTTGCATAATCTTTCTAGCATTTGATCAATAAAAGGTAAGGGGTAATGATCTTTCTTAGTAGCTTTATTTAATTTGCGGAAATCAGTTACCATCCTATTACCTGTGATAATTCTTTGTGGAATCAATTCATCTTTATCATTAGGAACAACAGTGATACCTCCCTTCTTAGAGACACAATGGACAGGACTTACCCACTCACTATCAGCAACGGGATAGATTATACCTGCCTCCAGAAGCTTAAGTATTTCTTTTCTTACCACTTCTTTCATTTTAGGATTCAGACGTCGTTGAGGATCACGAACTGGTTTGGCATCTGCTTCCAAATTTATTTTATGTTGACATAGAGTGGGACTGATGCCTTTAAGATCGTCAAGAGTATGTCCAATAGCAGCATGATGCTTCTTCAGAGTTTTCAATAATCTTTCTTCTTCATGCTCTGAAAGGTTAGCACTAATATAACATGATATATGTTGGAAATATGCCCTAGAGGCAATAATAAATTAGTTATTATTATATTATATTCCATTGTTCATGATAATCGTTTCTTATCCATGCTAGAATTGTATTGATAGGAAACTCAGATACATGTGTGGATACATAGACAACACCATGTCCCTAGTAAGCCTCTAGTTGACTAGCTCGTTGATCAATGGATGGTTACGGTTTCCTAACCATGGACATTGGATGTCGTTGATAACGGGATCACATCATTAGGAGAATGATGTGATGGACAAGACCCAATCCTAAGCCTATCACAAGATCGTGTAGTTCATATGCTAAAGCTTTTCTAATGTCAAGTATCATTTCCTTAGACCATGAGATTGTGCAACTCTCGGATACCGTACGAGTGCTTTGGGTGTGCCAAATGTCACAACGTAACTGGGTGGCTATAAACGTGCACTACGGGTATCTCCGAAAGTGTCTGTTGGGTTGGCACGAATCGAGACTGGGATTTGTCACTCCGTGTAAACGGAGAGGTATCTCTGGGACCACTCGGTAGGACATCATCATAATGTGCACAATGTGACCAAGGAGTTGATCACGGGATGATGTGTTACAGAACGAGTAAAGAGACTTGCCGGTAACGAGATTGAACAAGGTATCGGGATACCGACGATCGAATCTCGGGCAAGTATCGTACCGATAGACAAAGGGAATTGTATACGGGATTGATTGAATCCTTGACATCGTGGTTCATCCGATGAGATCATCGTGGAGCATGTGGGAGCCAACATGGGTATCCAGATCCCGCTGTTGGTTATTGATGAGAGAGTTGTCTCGGCCATGTCTGCATGACTCCCGAACCCATAGGGTCTACACACTTAAGGTTCGATGACGCTAGGGTTATAGGGAAAGTATGTACGCGGTTACCGAATGTTATTCGGAGACCCGGATGAGATCCCGGACGTCACGAGGAGTTCCGGAATGGTCCGGAGGTAAAGATTGATATATTGGAAGCGTGGTTTTGGCCATCGGAAGTGTTCCGGGCATCACCGATAGTGTACCGGGACCACCGGAGGGGTCCGGGGGTCCACCGGGAGGGGCCACGGGCCCCGGAGGCCTACATGGGCCAATAGTGGGAAGGGAATAGCCCCTAGGTGGGCTGGGGCGCCTCCCACCAAGGCCCAAGACGCCTCCTAGAGGGGAGGGGGGCAAACCCTAGGGCAGATGGGCCCTAAGGCCCACCCCAGGTGCGCCTCCCCCTCTCCCCCTTGTGGCCGCCACCCTAGATGGGATCTAGGGCTGCCGCACCCCTTGGGGTGGGAACCCTAGGTGGGGGCGCAGCCCTCCCTCCCCCCTATATATAGTGGAGGCAAAGGGGCAGCCCAACACACGAAGTTCTTCCCATGTTGGTGCAGCCCTACCCCTCTCCCTCCTCGTCTCTCGTAGTGCTTGGCGAAGCCCTGCTGGAGTCCCGCGCTCCTCCACCACCACCATGCCGTCGTGCTGCTGCTGGACGGAGTCTTCCCCAACCTCTCCTTCTCCCCTTGCTGGATCAAGGCATAGGAGACGTCACCGGGCTGCACGTGTGCTGAACGCGAAGGCGCCGTTGTTCGGCGCTTAGATCGGAATCAACCGCGATTTGAATCGCTACGAGTACGAATCCTTCATCCGCGTTCTTGTAACGCTTCCGCTTAGCGATCTACAAGGGTATGTAGATGCACTCCCCTTCCTCTCATTGCTAGATTACTCCATAGATTGATCTTGCTGATGCGTAGAAAATTTTAAATTTCTGCTACGATCCCCAACAGTGGCATCATGAGCTAGGTCTATGCGTAGTTTCTATGCACGAGTAGAACACAAAGCAGTTGTGGGCATCGATATTGTCAATTTACTTGCCGTTACTAGTCTTATCTTGATTCGGCGGCATCGTGGGATGAAGCGGCCCGGACCGACCTTACACGTACGCTTACGTGAGACTGGATCCACCGACTGACATGCACTAGTTGCATAAGGTGGCTAGCGGGTGTCTGTCTCTCCCACTTTAGTCGGATCGGATTCGATGAAAAGGGTCCTTATGAAGGGTAAATAGAAATTGGCATATCACATTGTGGTTTTGGCGTAGGTAAGAAACGTTCTTGCTAGAAACCTATAGCAGCCACGTAAAAACTTGCAACAACAATTAGAGGACGTCTAACTTGTTTTTGCAGCATGTGCCGTGTGATGTGATATGGCCAAAAGGATGTGATGAATGATATATGTGATGTATGAGATTGATCATGTTCTTGTAATAGGAATCACGACTTGCATGTCGATGAGTATGACAACCGGCAGGAGCCATAGGAGTTGTCTTAATTTATTTATGACCTACGTGTCAACATAAACGCCATGTAATTACTTTACTTTATTGCTAAAGCTTTAGCCATAGTAGTAGAAGTAATAGATGACGAGACAACTTCAAGAAGACACGATGATGGAGATCATGATGATGGAGATCATGGTGTCATCCCGGTGACAACGATGATCATGGAGCCCCGAAGATGGAGATCAAAAGGAGCAAAATGATATTGGCCATATCATGTCACTATTTGATTGCATGTGATGTTTATCATGTTTTACATCTTATTTGCTTAGAACGACGGTATCTTAAATAAGATGATCCCTCGCAATAATTTCAAGAAAGTGCTCCCCCTAACTGTGCACCGTTGCGAAGGTTCGTCGTTTCGAAGCACCACGTGATGATCGGGTGTGATAGATTCTAACGTTCGAATACAACGGGTGTAAGCCAGATTTACACATGCAATACACTTAGGTTGACTTGACGAGCCTAGCATGTACAGACATGGCCTCGGAACAAGGAAGACCGAAAGGTCGAGCATGAGTCGTATAGAAGATACGATCAACATGAAGATGTTCACCGATGCTGACTAGTCCGTCTCACGTGATGATCGGACACGGCCTAGTTGACTCGGATCATGTTTCACTTAGATGACTAGAGGGATGTCTATCTGAGTGGGAGTTCATTGAATAATTTGATTAGATGAACTTAATTATCATGAACATAGTCTAAATTGTCTTTGTAAATATGTTGTAGATAAATGGCTCACGTTGTAGCTCCCTGTTTCAATACGTTCCTAGAGAAAGACCAAGTTGAAAGATATTGTAAGAAATAATGCGGACTGGGTCCGTAGTCCGAGGAGTGTCCTCACTGCTACACAGAAGGCTTACGCCTTTGATGCACCGCTCGATGTGCAAACCCCTACAACGTCGTTTGTGGATGTTGTGAACACCTGACAGACACATCCTGATGACTACTTGATAGATTAGTGCACCATACTTTACGGCTTAGAATCGGGATTCCAATGACGTTTTGAATGCTATAAGACATATGAGATGTTCCAAGAGTTGAAATTGGGATTTCAGGGTCATGCCTGTATTGAGAGGTATGAGACCTCTGACAAGTTCTTTTGCCAACAAGATGGAGGAGAATAGCTCAGCTAGTGAGCATGTGCTCAGAATGTCTGGGTGCTACAATCACTTAAATCAAGTGGGAGTTAAACTTCCAGATAAGATAGTGATTGATAGAGTTCTCTAGCCACTATCACTAAGCTACTAGATCTTCGTGATGAACTATGACATGCAAGGGATGGAGTTGATCCCGAAGCTGTTCGTGGTGCTTAAGACCGCAAAAGGTAGAAATCAAGAAGGAGCATCAAGTGTTGATGGTTTAACAAGACCACTGGTTTCAAGAAGGGCAAGGGCTAGAAGGGAAACTTCATGGATGGCAAACCAGTTGCCGCTCCAGTGATGGAACCCAAGGTTGAACCCAAACCCGAGACTAAGTGCTTCTATTGTAAGGGGAACGGTCACTGGTAGCGGAATTACCCCAAATGCATGGTAGATAAGAAGGCTGGCAACTTCAACAAAGTATATACGTGTTATTAATGTGTACCTCACTAGTACTCCTGGTAGCACCTGGGTATTGGATACCGGTTCAGTTGCTATTATTGGTGACTTGAAGCAAAAGCTACGGACTAAACGGAGACTGGCTAAGGGCGAGGTGACGATGTGTGTTGGAAGTGTTTCCAAAGTTGATGAGATCACCATCGCACGCTCCATCTGCCTTCGAGATTAGTATTGAACCTAGATAAATGTTATCAGGTGTCTACGTTGAGCATGAATATGATTAGATCATGTTCATTGCAATACGGTTATTCATTTATGTTAGAGAATAATGGTTATTCTGTTTACATGAATAATACCTTTCATGGTCATGCACCCTATGTGAATGGTTCAGTGAATCTCGGTCGTGGTAATACACATGTTCACGCCAAAAGATGTAGATAGTACCATTTCTTGTGGCACTGCCGCTTAGGTCATATTGGCGTAAGATGCATGAAGAAACTCCATGTCGATGGATGTTTGGAGTCACTTGATTTTGAATCGCTTGACACATGCGAGCCATGCCTCATGGGCAGGATGACTAAGACCCTGTTTTCAGGTAAAATAAAACGGGCAAGTGACTTGTTGGAAATCATACATGCTGATGCGTGTGATCCAATGAGAATTGAAGTGTGCGGTGGATATCGCTATTTTCTCATCTTCACTGACGATTTGAGTAGATATAGGTATATTTACTTAATGAAGCACAAGTCTGAAATGTTTGAAAAGTTCAAGCGATTTCAAAGTGAAGTTAAGAATCATCATAACAAGAAGATCAAATTCCTACGATCTGATCGATGAGAATTTTTGAGTTATGAGTTTGGCAATCACTTAAGACATTGTGGAATTGTTTCACAGTTGAAGCCACCTGGAACACCACAGGGTAATGGTGTGTCCGGACATCGTAATCGAACCTTATGAGATATGGTGCAATCTATGGTGTCTCTTACCGATCTACCGTTTTCATTTTGAGGATATGCGTTAGAGACAGCTGCATTCACTTTAGATAGGACACCATCTAAGTCCGTTGAGACGACGTTGTATGAACATTGGTTTGGCAAGAAACCAAAGTTGTCGTTTCTTAATGTTTGGGGCTGAGATGCTTAAGGCTTCAGCCGAAGAAGCTCGAACCCAAAAGCGGACAAACACATCTTCATAAGATACCCAAAGGTGACAGTTGGGTATATGTAGGATCTAGAAGTAGATGTGTCTAGAGGGGGGGTGATTAGACACTTAGTGCTAAAGTTGCAATTTTTTGATATTTTTCGGTTTAAGTGGAGTTTTAGGCACAATTTCAACATATACAATACATATCAAGCAAGCATGCAAAGAGTATATGAGCAGCGGAATGTAAAGCATGTAACTTGCAAGAATGTAAGGGAAAGGGTTTGGAGAGTTCAAACGCAATTGGAGACACGGATGTTTTTCCCGTGGTTCGGATAGGTGGTGCTATCCTACATCCACGTTGATGGAGACTTCAACCCACGAAGGGTAACGGTTGCGCGAGTCCACGGAGCGCTCCACCCACGAAGGGTAATGGTTGCGCGAGTACACGGAGGTTTCCACCCACGAAGGGTCCACGAAGAAGCAACCACCCACGAAGGGTCCACGAAGAAGCAACCTTGTCTATCCCACCATGGCCATCGCCCACGAAGGACTTGCCTCACTAGCGGTAGATCTTCATGAAGTAGGCGATCTCCTTGCCCTTACAAACTCCTTGGTTCAACTCCACAATCTTGTCGGAGGCTCCCAAGTGACACCTAGCCACTCTAGGAGACACCACTCTCCAAGAAGTAACAAATGGTGTGTAGGTAATGAACTCCTTGCTCTTGTGCTTCAAATGATAGTCTCCCCAACACTCAACTCTCTCTCATAGGATTTGGATCTCATGGAAAGAAGGTTTGAGTGGAAAGCAACTTGGGGAAGGCTAGAGATCAAGATTCATATGGTAGGAATGGAATATCTTGGCCTCAACACATGAGTAGGTAGTTCTCTCTCAGAAATAGGATGCTGGAAGTGTAGGCTTAGTCTGATGGCTCTCTCCACGAATGAAGAGGAGGTGGAGGGGTATATATAGCCTCCACACAAAATCCAACCGTTACACACGATTTACCAATCTCGGTGGGACCGAATCAACATACTCGGTCAGACCGAAATAGGAAACCTAGTGACCGTTAGAGATTTTCGGTGGGACCGACTGGATCAACTCGGTGGGACCGATGTGCTAGGGTTAGGGTAAATCCAAAACTCGGTTTGACCGATTACTCAAACTCGGTGGGACCGATTTGGGTAATAAGTGAAACAGAGAGTTGGCCAAGCAAACTTGGTGGGGCCGATTGCATATCTCGGTGGGACCGAAAATATTGCAATAGGTAACAGAGAGTTTGCAAGCCCATCTCGGTGAGACCGAGATCCCATCGGTGAGACCGAACTGATTAGGGTTTCTGGCAGTGGCTATGACAGGTGAAACTCGGTGGCGCCGGATAGGAATAATCGGTAGGTCCAAGTTTGGCTTTGGGTTTAGGTCATATGTGGAAGTGGGAAAGTGGCTGAGGATTTTGGAGCATATCATTAGGCACATGAAGCAAGAGGCTCATTAAGCAACACCTCATCCCTCCTTGATAGTATTGGCTTTTCCTATGGACTCAATGTGATCTTGGATCACTAAAATGTAAAATGAAGAGTCTTGAGCTTGAAGCTTTAGCCAATCCTTTGTCCTTAGCATCTTGAAGGAGTTCCCACAACCTTTAGTCCATGCCACTCGAACTTATCTGAAACATGCTAGATAGAAATGTTAGTCCAACAAGAGATATGTTGTCATCAATTATCAAAACCACCTAGGGAGCACTTGTGCTTTCAATCTCCCCCTTTTTGGTAATTGATGGCAACATACATCAAAGCTTTAGATAAAGATATAAAGAACAGCAAGTAAAGCTTTGGAAGGACATGTAACAAGCATAGGCTCCCCCTACATGTATGCACTCATGTAAATATGAAATATAGAGGCATGTGAGAGCATAACCATGACAGAGTAGGCAATGTGTTACATGTATCTTGGCCATATGCATCAGAGCAAAAGATTATCAAGGAAAATACCTTCATGCTCATGAGTCCTTCTTGCAAACAGTATGTACATAAGCAAGAACTCCTCATCCTCATGATTTTGATGCATATACTTACCTTGTGGTCTTTAGTTGGCTTAGGATGGAATGAACCTGCACAAACAAAGTTAGATAACACAGGTACATCCACTAGCCAGAGCACACAAAAGAAACCACAAGAGTACCAAGACTGGGATGACATGTAGAGAGTAAGTACTAGGTACTACATTGAATTCAACATGTCCCCAAGAGTAAAGATATGCAATGAATTTGACTGATTTCTTTCCCTTAGGTGTCTTGCTCCCCCTGAATCTTACATGGGATATTGGGAGAAGATAGGAAACAGAAAATCAGAGCTAAAAGATACAACTGGATAGAACTTAATGCAAATAAGCGTATATGAACATGTCTTTCCCCCAAAAAGACATGTGACATCTCTCCTCTTGAACATCAAGCATCTGGGATCCTTGAGTATTTTCTCTCCTTGGAAATCTCTCTCTCCCCCTTAATAACATCTGGGAAATCTCTCTCCCCCCCTTGAGCTTTGATGTGATCTCTTTCTCCCCCTTTGACATCAATTTCCAAGAAGGGCTTTCTGGAATCCGTCGTATAGGTTTGGTCCTTGAGACTCAGCACAAAGCAAAGGATAAAATTGTGATGCTTGTAGAGGACAAGATTCATTGAGTGGAGCTAGATCAGAAGAAATGTAGAACAAGTGGCAAACTGTTTTTCTGATTGCAAAGTCGGTGGCACCGAGTGCCATATTTCGGTGGTACCGAAAAGATTCGGTTGGACCGAAAATTGCAAGTCGGTGAAACCGAGTTTACACAGAGAAAAACACTTGTCACCTCAGCTCACTAGACATGTAGGATCTCGCAAAGATTTGCAATGAATTACCTGAAGGATTTGCAAGGAATTAAATGCAAAAAATGCAGAACAAAAACAAAGAGAAAAGAGAAGAAACTGAAAGATCTAGATGAAGTTTTTTTTTGAAAAAGAGAAAGAAAATAAACATGCATGAGACAAATGCAATAACACAGAAAAGAACACAAGAGAACTTCATCTAGAGTTGGGCGGTGACATAGTCACCTATGTTAGAGTATATTGACTTAGGAGTCAAGTGAGAACACTTGATCATAGGTCATACTCATCGTTTAAGCTCAAAATGGGGTTACCATTTTTTCGTTTAAGCATCTTGATGTATTCACATCTTGTTGAGTTGCTTTGACTCATGTCTTGGAGTAAAGCTTCTCTAAGATGGAATAACATACCTTGGGTGGTGGTGTGGTTCTTGCTCATGTAGTTGAACTTGTGTGGGTGCTCAAGGTTGATGTAGCTCATCAAGAGTTGGGAGCACCACTTGGAGTTTGAGTTCATCTACCTACATGGGTTAGTTCTTGCAAGGAAGAGCACTTGTGTATCCAAAAATGATAATCATGAAGCTCAACATAGAATTTGTCAAAGGATATGTTTGAATGGTTTTGTGCTTCCTTGTCTTCAACCGCCATTGTGTAGAGACTTGGTGATGTAGAGATTACTCAAGATGTGAGTGAGTCGCAATCTCATGGAATTAGATTCAACCAAGCACCTACATGGGTCAGACAACATGCAAGGTACAAATATATCCAAGACATAAGATAGTCATCATAAGAGATATATCATGGATTAGTCATACGCTCATGTCTTGCATGTATCCAATGGAGTTTCTACTCCAAGTTCGAAGCATCAATGATGTTCAATTCACCTCTCAACCTGCAAAATACTTTCTCATCAAGAGGTTTAGTAAATATATCCGCTAATTGCTTATCGGTGCGAACGTGCTTAAGATTAATGTCACCCTTAGCAACATGATCTCGAATGAAATGATGACGAACTTCAATATGCTTAGTTCGAGAATGTTGTACATGATTATGACCAATTTTGATAGCACTTTCATTGTCACAAAGTAGTGGAACATGTTTCACATAGATTCCATAATCTTTAAGAGTTTGGGTCATCCAAAGTAATTGAGCACAACATGAACCAGCGGCAATGTATTCCGCTTCGGCGGTGGATAAGGATACCGAGTTTTGTTTCTTGGAAGACCAAGACACAAGAGATCTACCAAGAAATTGACAAGTACCCGAAGTGGACTTTCTATCAACCTTGTCTCCGGCATAATCCGAGTCGGAATAGCCAACAAGATCAAAAGAAGACCTCTTAGGATACCAAATGCCAAAATTTGGTGTATGGATTAAATATCTCACTATCCTTTTCACAGCCTTAAGATGACATTCTTTAGGAGCAGCTTGATATCGTGCACACATGCACACACTTAGCATAATATCGGGACGTGAAGCACATAGGTATAACAATGAACCAATCATAGAGCGATAAACCTTTTGATCAACCGGTTCACCATTTTTGGTCAAATCATTATGTCCACTAGTAGGCATGGGTGTAGACATACCTTTGCATTCTTGCATATTGAACTTCTTGAATAAGTCCTTGGTGTACTTCGTTTGAGAGACAAATGTACCTTCCTTAGTTTGCTTGATTTGCAAACGGATAAAGAATTTGAGTTCACTCATCAAAGACATCTCAAACTTCTCTGACATTAGCTTTCCAAACTTTTCACTAAAGAGAGGGTTAGTTGAACCAAATATGATATCATCGACATAAATTTGGCATACAAATAGTTCTCCATTAACCCTTTAAGTAAAAAGAGTAGAATCAATTTTACCAATTTCAAAACCACTTGTAATAAGGAACTTGGTCAAGCATTTATACCATGCTCTAGGAGCTTATTTAAGACCATAAAGAGCTTTGTGAAGTTTGTAAACATGATTAGGTTTCTTAGGATTGACAAAGCCGGGAGGTTGTTTGACATAAACTTCCTCCTCTATTTCACCATTTAGAAAAGCACTTTTAATGTCCATTTGGTACAAGGTGATATTATGGTGATTAGCATAGGCAAGTAAGATGCGAATGGACTCAAGTCTAGCAACGGGAGCATATGTCTCTCCATAGTCCATACCTTCGACTTGTGTGTACCCTTGGGCGACGAGACGTGCTTTGTTGCGAACCACTTGTCCATCTTCATCTTGCTTGTTGCGAAACACCCATTTGGTACCAATGATGTTGTGGTTGTTGTCGGGCTTCTCAACCAATGTCCAAACTTGGTTTCTCCCAAAGTTGTGTAGCTCTTCATGCATAGCGTTTATCCAATCCGGATCTTCCAATGCTTCTTCAACCTTCATAGGTTCAATGGTAGAGATGAATGAATAGTTTTCACAAAAGTTAGCTAAACGAGTCTTTGAGCGAGTGATTCTCCCAGTTTGTATATCATTGAGGATTTGCTCGACAGGATGATCTTTGGCAATTCTTGCTCGAACTCGTGAGAGCTTTTGCTTGGGTCTTCGTTGAACATCTTCTTCATCTTGTTCTTCTTCTTGGCCTTCTTCATTGTTGATGTTGTCGTTCTCTTATCGTGGTGGAGAAGGAGGTTGTTGATGTTCGTCTTGATGCATTTCCTTGTCTTCTTCATCTTGGTGTGTCCCACTTGTGGATGCTTCTGTGTCGATTCTTGGTTCACCTTGTTGTGAAGTAGAAGCTTCCACTTGGACGGATGAAGTACTCTCCTTCACCTTCGTTGGACGAATTTTTCCAATGGACAAGTCTTGGATTGCTTCTGAAGGGTCTTTGTCTCCTACATCAATTGGCAATTGCTCTACTTGCGAGCCATTAGATTCATCAAACTTCACATCTACCGTCTCTTCAACCTTTCGGGTGAAATTGTTGTAGACACGGTAAGTGTGAGAGTTTGAGCCATAACCAAGTAGAAAATCTTCATGAGATTTAGGAGCAAACTTTGAACGATGATGCTTGTCAAGAATGTAGCACTTTGAGCCGAATACTCGAAAGTATCCAACTTGGGGTTTGTTACCGGTGAGGAGCTCGTATGCCGTCTTGCCGAGTAGCTTGTGAAGATACAAGCGATTTGTTGCATGACAAGCTGTCTCAACCGCTTCTGCCCAAAAGTGCTTCGGCGTCTTGTATTCATCAAGCATCGTTCTTGCCATTTCGATGAGCGTCCAATTCTTCCTCTCAACAACTCCATTTTGTTGAGGTGTGTACGTAGCCGAGAACTCGTGTGAAATCCCTTCTTCGTCAAGAAAGGTGTCCACATTTGCGTTCTTGAACTCCGTTCTGTTGTCACTCCGAACCTTCTTGATCTTCACGCCAAACTGATTTTGGGCCTTCCTAGCGAAGTTTTTGAAGATCTTCTGGACCTGTGACTTGTCATTAAGAAAGAACACCCACGTAAATCTTGAAAAATCATCAACTATAACTAGACCAAAAGAGTTTCCACCGAGACTCTTGTAGGCGTTGGGACCAAAAAGATCCATATGAAGTAGCTCGAGTGGCCTTCTTGTGGTCATGATGTTCTTCACGGGATGCCTTCCTCCAACCTGTTTACCTGCTTGACAAGCACTGCAAAGTCTATCCTTATCAAATATGACATCGTTAACTCCAAGGATATGATTTCCTTTAATAAGCTTGGTAAGGTTTCTCATGCCAACGTGACCTAGTCGTCTATGCCACAACCAACCTTTTGAGGATTTAGCAACAAAGCAAGTTTTAGGTTGTGCCTTTTTAGAGAAATCGACAATGTAAAGATCACCTCTACGCATACCGGTAAAGACCATTTTATGATTGTCTCGACGAAATACTTGGCAATCTACCTCAGTAAATAGGACATTCAAACCGAAATCAGCAAGTCTAGATACTGAAAGTAAGTTGTAGCCGAGAGATTCAACGAGCATGACATTTTGAATGGAACTATCATGTGAGATGGCCACCTTACCAAGGCCAACCACTTTACCCTTTGAGTTAGCACCAAAGGTGACATATTTCCGAGGGCCGTCATTTTCAGCAATCTCATGGAACATCTCTTCATCTCCAGTCATATGATCAGTACATCCACTATCAAGAACCCATTCCTTTCCTCCTGATTCATATCCCCGAAGATTTGCCATAAGACCAAAATGTCTCATTGCATCATCAAGATCGAAGTCACTATCATCATTATCATCATAGTATCCATGTTCATCATGATCTTGTGACTCATCATTTCCTAGAGAGGGTAATTCATTAGATAAATGATCATCAAAGTGGTCACTTTTATGAATTCTTATAGCTTCGAATATGATATCACTAATGATTCCAACATCTCCTTTAGCATGCTTAAGATTGGTAAGTTCAAATAGACAATTACCAAAACTAGGATCACTAGAGTTCATATTACTCAAGGCAATAGATTTATGGAGAATTTCATCCAAAGTTTTCAAGGAATGATCGGGAAATCGTTCCTCAAGAAATTTCCATATAGTATAGGCACAATTAAGAGTAGGCAAACTAGCAATCAAATTTTTGGGCAATCCTCTAATGATGAGCTCAATAGTTCTAAGATTGCGAATCATGTCAATATCTTCATCTAGGGTAGGATGCAAAGGATCAATATGAGGTGCACTAGGGCTAGCAATATACTTGTTCAAATGATATTGATTGAAAATTACAAGCATCTCATTTTTCCACTCATGAAAATACTCTCCATCAAGAATAGGCACTCTATGTCTAAGACTCCCTAAGGTAGACACATCCATCTTCCTCCAATGGTGATTAAACCAAGGCAATGGAGACCAATGCTCTGATACCACTTGTAGGATCTAGAAGTAGATGTGTCTAGAGGGGGGGGGTGATTAGACACTTAGTGCTAAAGTTGCAATTTTTTGATCTTTTTCGGTTTAAGTGGAGTTTTAGCCACAATTTCAACATATACAGTACATATCAAGCAAGCATGCAAAGAGTATATGAGCAGCAGAATATAAAGCATGTAACTTGCAAGAATGTAAGGGAAAGGGTTTGGAGAGTTCAAACGCAATTGGAGACACGGATGTTTTTCCCGTGGTTCGGATAGGTGGTGCTATCCTACATCCACGTTGATGGAGACTTCAACCCACGAAGGGTAACGGTTGCGCGAGTCCACGGAGGGCTCCACCCACGAAGGGTAATGGTTGCGCGAGTCCACGGAGGGCTCCACCCACGAAGGGTCCACGAAGAAGCAACCACCCACGAAGGGTCCATGAAGAAGCAACCTTGTCTATCCCACCATGGCCATCGCCCATGAAGGACTTGCCTCACTAGCGGTAGATCTTCATGAAGTAGGCGATCTCCTTGCCCTTACAAACTCCTTGGTTCAACTCCACAATCTTGTCGGAGGCTCCCAAGTGACACCTAGCCAATCTAGGAGACACCACTCTCCAAGAAGTAACAAATGGTGTGTAGGTAATGAACTCCTTGCTCTTGTGCTTCAAATGATAGTCTCCCCAACACTCAACTCTCTCTCATAGGATTTGGATCTCATGGAAAGAAGGTTTGAGTGGAAAGCAACTTGGGGAAGGCTAGAGATCAAGATTCATATGGTAGGAATGGAATATCTTGGCCTCAACACATGAGTAGGTAGTTCTCTCTCAGAAATAGGATGCTGGAAGTGTAGGCTTAGTCTGATGGCTCTCTCCACGAATGAAGAGGAGGTGGAGGGGTATATATAGCCTCCACACAAAATCCAACCGTTACACATGATATACCAATCTCGGTGGGACCGAATCAACAAACTCGGTCAGACCGAAATAGGAAACCTAGTGACCGTTAGAGATTTTCGGTGGGACCGACTGGATCAACTCGGTGGGACCGATGTGCTAGGGTTAGGGTAAATCCAAAACTCGGTTTGACCGATTACTCAAACTCGGTGGGACCAATTTGGGTAATAAGTGAAACAGAGAGTTGGCCAAGCAAACTCGGTGGGGCCGATTGCATATCTCGGTGGGACCAAAAATATTGCAATAGGTAACAGAGAGTTTGCAAGCCCATCTCGGTGAGACCGAGATCCCATCGGTGAGACCGAACTGATTAGGGTTTCTGGCAGTGGCTATGACAGGTGAAACTCGGTGGCGCCGGATAGGAATAATCGGTAGGTCCAAGTTTGGCTTTGGGTTTAGGTCATATGTGGAAGTGGGAAAGTGGCTGAGGATTTTGGAGCATATCATTAGGCACATGAAGCAAGAGGCTCATTAAGCAACACCTCATCCCTCCTTGATAGTATTGGCTTTTCCTATGGACTCAATGTGATCTTGGATCACTAAAATGTAAAATGAAGAGTCTTGAGCTTGAAGCTTTAGCCAATCCTTTGTCCTTAGCATCTTGAAGGAGTTCCCACAACCTTTAGTCCATGCCACTCCATTGTTGAACTTATCTGAAACATGCTAGATAGAAATGTTAGTCCAACAAGAGATATGTTGTCATCAATTATCAAAACCACCTAGGGAGCACTTGTGCTTTCAGTATACCTTCTATCTCAGATCCGAGGGCAAATTGTTTGTCGCTAAGAACAGGTCCTTTCTCGAGAAGGAGTTTCTCTCGAAAGAATTGAGTGGGAGGAAGATAGAACTTGATGAGGTTGTCGAACCTTTACTTCAACAAGAGAGTGATGCAACACAGAAAGATGTTTTCTGTGGCGCCTACGTCTGTTGAATAGGAAGTTAATGATAGTGATCATGAAGCTTCGGATCAAGTTGCTATCAGACCTCGTAGGTCGACAAGGATATGTACTACTCCTGAATGGTACGGTAATCCTGTCTTAGATATCATGTTGTTAGACAACAATGAACCTATGAGCTATGGAGAAGCGATGGTGGGTCCGTATTCCGACAAAGGGTTAGAAGCCATGAAATCCGAGATAGGATCCATGTATCAAAACAAAGTATGGACTTTGGTGGACTTGCCCAATGATCGGCAAGCCATTGAGATAAATGGATCTTTAAGAAGAAGACGGACGTGGGCGGTAATGTTACCGTCTATGAAGCTCAACTTGTGGGAAAGAGTCTTTTCACAAGTTGAAGGAGTTGACTACGATGAGAATTTCTCACCCGTAGCGATGCTTAAGTCCGTCGGAATCATGTTAGCATTAGCTGTATTTTTCGATTATTAAATCTGACAGATGGATGTCAAAACAAGTTTTCTTACCAATTTTCATAAGAAAAGGTTGTATGTGATACAATAAAAGGTTTTGTCGATCCTAAGGATGCTAAAAGGTATGCTAGCTCCAGGAATCCTTCTATGGACTAGAGCAAGCATCTCGAAGTCCGAATACATGCTTTGATGGAGTGATCAAAGCTTTTAGGTTTATACAATGTTTGCTAGAAACTTGTATTTACAAGAAAGTGAGTGGGAGCACTACAACATTTCTGATAAGTATATGTGGATGACATATTGCTGATTCGAAATAATGTAGAATTTCTGGAAAGCATAAACGGTTGTTTGAAGAGTGATTTTCAAAGGAAGACCTGGATAAAGTTGCTTGCATATTGGGCATCAAGATCTATAGAAATAGATCAAGACGCCTAATGATACTTTCAAAGAACACACACCTTGACATGTTTTTGAAGGAGTTCAAAATAGATTAGTTAAAGAAGGGGTTCTTACCTGAGTTGTAAGGTGTGAAGTTGAGTAAGACTCAAAGCTTGACCACGGTAGAAGAAATAGGAAGGACGAAAGTCGTCCCCTATGCTTTTGTCATAGGCTCTATACGGTATGCCATGCTGAGTACCGCACTTGATGTGTGCCTTGCCACATGTCTGGCAAGAGGGTACAAAGGTGATCTAGGAGTGAATCACCAGATAGTGGTCAAAATTATCCTTAGAGGAATAAGGAAATGTTTCTCGGTTATGGAGATGATAAAGAGTTTGACGTAAATAGTTACGTCGATGCAAGCTTAACACCTATCCGGATAGCTCTGAGTAGAGATACCGAATAGATATAATGGAGAAACAATTTGGAATAGCTCCAAGTGGAACGTGGTAGCATCATCTACGATATGACATAAAGTTTTGCAAAATACGTAGGGATCTGAATATGGCAGACCCGTTGACTACAACCTCTCTCACAAGCATAACATGATCAAACCCAGAACTCATTGAGTGTTAATCACATAGTGATGTGAACTAGATTATTGAGTCTAGTAAACTCTTTGGATGTTGGTCACATGGCGATGTGACCTGTGAGTGTTAATCACATGGCGATGTGAACTAGATTATTGACTCTAGTGCAAGTGGGAGACTATTGGAAATATGCCCTAGAGGCAATAATAAATTAGTTATTATTATATTATATTTCATTGTTCATGATAATCGTTTATTATCCATGCTAGAATTGTATTGATAGGAAACTCAGATACATGTGTGGATACATAGACAACACCATGTCCCTAGTAAGCCTCTAGTTGACTAGCTCGTTGATCAATGGATGGTTACGATTTCCTAACCATGGACATTGGATGTCGTTGATAATGGGATCACATCATTAGGAGAATGATGTGATGGACAAGACCCAATCTAAGCCTAGCACAAGATCGTGTAGTTCATATGCTAAAGCTTTTCTAATGTCAAGTATCATTTCCTTAGACTATGAGATTGTGCAACTCCCGGATACCGTAGGAGTGCTTTGGGTGTGCCAAACGTCACAACATAACTGGGTGGCTATAAAGGTGCACTACAGGTATCTCCAAAAGTGTCTGTTCAGTTGGCACGAATCGAGACTGGGATTTGTCACTCCGTGTAAACGGAGAGGTATCTCTGGGCCCACTCGGTAGGACATCATCATAATGTGCACAATGTGACCAAGGAGTTGATCACGGGATGATGTGTTACGGAATGAGTAAAGAGACTTGCCGGTAACGAGATTGAACAAGGTATCGGGATACCGACGATCGAATCTCGGGCAAGTATCGTACCGATAGACAAAGGGAATTGTATACGGGATTGATTGAATCCTTGACATCGTGGTTCATCCGATTAGATCATCGTGGAGCATGTGGGAGCCAACATGGGTATCCAGATCCCGCTGTTGGTTATTGACGAGAGAGTTGTCTCGGCCATGTCTGCATGACTCCCGAACCCGTAGGGTCTACACACTTAAGGTTCGATGACGCTAGGGTTATAGGGAAAGTATGTATGCGGTTACCGAATGTTGTTCGGAGTCCCGGATGAGATCCCGGACGTCACGAGGAGTTATGGAATGGTCCGGAGGTAAAGATTGATATATAGGAAGTATGGTTTTGGCCACCGGAAGTGTTCCGGGCATCACCGGTAGTGTACCGGGACCACCGGAGGGGTCCGGGGGTCCACCGGGAGGGGCCACGGGCCCCGGAGGTCTACATGGGCCAATAGTAGGAAGGGACCAGCCCCTAGGTGGGCTGGGGCGCCTCCCACCAAGGCCCAAGATGCCTCCTAGAGGGGAGGGGGGCAAACCCTAGGGCAGATGGGCCCTAAGGCCCACCCCAGGTGCGCCTCCCCCTCTCCCCCTTGTGGCCGCCACCCTAGATGGGATCTAGGGCTGCCGCACCCCTTGGGGTGGGAACCCTAGGTGGGGGCGCAGCCCTCCCTCTCCCCCTATATATAGTGGACGCAAAGGGGCAGCCCAACACACGAAGTTCTTCCCATGTTGGTGCAGCGCTACCCCTCTCCCTCCTCATCTCTCGTAGTGCTTGGCGAAGCCCTGCTGGAGTCCCGCGCTCCTCCACCACCACCACGCTGTCGTGCTGCTGCTGGACGGAGTCTTCCCCAACCTCTCCTTCTCCCCTTGCTGGATCAAGGCATAGGAGACGTCACCGGGCTGCACGTGTGTTGAACGCAGAGGCGCCGTTGTTCGGCGCTTAGATCGGAATCAACCGCGATATGAATCGCTACGAGTACGACTCCTTCATCCGCGTTCTTGTAACGCTTCCGCTTAGCGATCTACAAGGGTATGTAGATGCACTACCCTTCCTCTCGTTGCTAGATTACTCCATAGATTGATCTTGGTGATGCGTAGAAAATTTTAAATTTCTGCTACGATCCCCAACAATATATCTTCTTTTCATCAAGATAAGCATATTTAAGATTATCAGGCAAAGGTTTAAGTTCAAACACGGGATCACCCTTGGGTGGAGGAGGATCCCCTAAAATTTCAACAGGCAAATTGTGTTGCAGAATAGGTTCCTGTTTAAAGAATACTTCATCTATTTCCCTTCTTTCATTCATGAACATATTATTTTCATGGTCTAGTAAATAGTGTTCTAAAGGATCACTAGGAGTTACGGCAATAGAAGCAAGACCAATAATTTCATCCTTACTAGGCAATTCTTCCTCATGATGTTGTTTACTAAATTTAGAGAAATTAAACTCATGAACCATATCATCCAAGCCTACAGTAACAACATTCTTTGTGCAGTCTATGGTAGCATTGACAGTATTTAAGAAGGGTCTACCAAATATAATGGGACAAAAACTATCTTGTGGGGAAGTAAGAACAAGAAAATCAGCAGGATATTTAGTTTTCCCACACAAGACTTCAACATCTCTAACCATTCCAATTGGTGAAATAGTATCTCTATTGGCAAGTTTAATTGTGACATCAATACCTTCTAACTCAGCAGGTGCAATTTCATTCTTAATTTCTTCGTATAAAGTATGCGGTATAGCACTAGCACTAGCACCCATATCACATAAGCCATGATAACAATGATCTCCTATTTTAACAGAAATAACAGGCACGCCTACCACAGGTCTATGTTTATCTTTAGCACAAGGTTTAGCAATTCTAGCAGTTTCACCTTCGAACTGAATAACATGCCCATCAATATTATTAGACAAGAGATCTTTAACAATAGCAATTTTAGGTTCTACTTTAACTTGCTCAGGAGGTGTATCAGTTCTAATATTGCTTTTACGAACAACAGTTGAAGCTTTAGCATGATCCTTTACTCTAACAGGGAAAGGTGGTTTCTCAACATAAGAAGTAGGAACAATAGGATCATTATAAGTGACAGTCTTTTCTTCAACTTTAATATGTGCAGCTACTTTTACTTCTATGGGAGGATGATATTTAAACCACTTCTCCTTAGGGAGATCAACATAAGTAGCAAAAGATTCACAGAAAGAAGCTACTATCTCAGAGTCAAGTCCATATTTAGTGCTAAACTTACGGAAAATGTCGGTATCCATAAAAGATTTAACACAATCAAACTTAGGTGTCATACCTGACTCTTTACCTTCGTCGAGGTCCCAATCTTCAGAGTTGCATTTAATTCTATCCAATAAATTCCATCTGAATTCAATAGTCTTCATCATAAAAGAGCCAGCACAAGAAGTATCGAGCATGGTGCGATTGTTTTCAGAAAGCCGAGCATAAAAACTTTGCATAATTATTTCTCTTGGGAGCTCATGATTGGGGCATGAATATAAAATTGATTTAAGCCTCCCCCAAGCTTGAGCGATGCTTTCTCCTTCGCGAGGCCAGAAATTATATATATAATTGCGATCACGATGAACAAGATGCATAGGGTAATACTTTTGATGAAATTCCAACTTCAATCTTTTATAGTCCCATGATCTCATATCATCACATAGCCTATACCATATCAATGCATCTCCCTTCAAAGATAAAGGGAAAACCTTCTTCTTAGCAACATCATCGGGTATACCTGCAAGCTTAAATAATCCACAAACTTCATCCACATATATTAAGTGCTCATCAGGATGCTTTGTTCCATCTCCTGTAAAAGGGTTAGCTAGCAGTTTTTCCATCATAGCCGAAGGAAATTCAAAAGGAGTTTCATTTTCAATAGGTTTAGTAGGTTGAGGAGCAACTCTTTGCTCTACTGGACGGGGTGAAGATACCCCGAACAAGCCCCTCAGAGAATTACTTTCCATAATAACAAGTGACAGTAAATTTCAGCACACTATATAAATTTTTCCTTACAGAATTCCACCTACCAAAGGCGCTACACTCCCCGGCAACGGCGCCAGAAAAGAGTCTTGATGACCCACAAATATAGGGGATCTATCGTAGTCCTTTCAATAAGTAAGAGTGTCGAACCCAACGAGGAGCAGAAGGAAATGATAAGCTATTTTCAGCAAGGTATTCTCTGCAAGTACTGAAATAAGTGGTAACAGATAGTTCTGTGATAGGATAAATTGTAATGAGCAACAAGTAATAAAAGTAAATAAAGTGCAGAAGGGTGGCCCAATCCTTTTTGTAGCAAAGGACAAGCCGGAACAAACTCTTATAATAGGAAAAGCGCTCCCGAGGACACATGGGAATATCGTCAAGCTAGTTTTCATCACGTTCATATGATTCGCGTTCGATACTTTGATAATTTGATATGTGGGTGGACCGATGCTTAGGTGCTGTTTCTTACTTGAACAAGCATCCTACTTATGATTAACCTCTATTGCAAGCATCCGCAACTACAACAAAAGTATTAAGGTAAACCTGACCATAGCATGAAACATGTGGATCCAAATCAGCCCCTTACGAAGCAACGCATAAACTAGGGTTTAAGCTTCTATCACTCTAGCAACCCATCATCTACTTATTACTTCCCAATGCCTTCCTCTAGGCCCAAATAATGGTGAAGTGTTATGTAGTCGACGTTCACATAACACCACTAGAGGCTAGACAACATACATCTTATCAAAATATCAAACGAATACCAAATTCACATGACTACTAATAGCAAGACTTCTCCCTTGTCCTCAGGAACAAACGTAATTACTCACAAAGCATATTCATGTTCATAATCAGAGGGGTAATAATATGCGTATAGGATCTGAACATATGATCTTCCACCAAATAAACCAACCAGCATCAACTACAAGGAGTAATCAACACAACTAGCAACCTACTAGCACCAATCCCGGACTTTGAGACAAGAATTGGATACAAGAGATGAACTAGGGTTTGGAGATGAGATGGTGTTGGTGAAGATGTTGATGGAGATTGCCCTCTCCCGATGAGAGGAGCGTTGGTGATGACGATGGTGATGATTTCCCCCTCCCGGAGGGAAGTATCCCCGGCAGAACAGCCCTACCGGAGCTCTAGATTGGATCCGCCAAGGTTCCGCCTTGTGGCGGTGGAGTCTCGTCCCGAAAAGTTCCTCCTTTATTTTTTTCTCATCGAAAGACCTCATATAGGAGAAGATGGACGTCGGAGAGCCACCAGGGGGCCCACGAGGTAGGGGGGCGCGCCCTAGGGGGGGGGGCGCCCCCACCCTCGTGAGAAGGGTGTGGGCCCCCTGGCCTTCATCTTTGGCAAGGATTTTTATTTATATATTTTAAGACGTTCCGTGGAGTTTCAGGACTTTTGGAGTTGTGCAGAATAGGTCTCTAATATTTGCTCCTTTTCCAGCCCAGAATTCCATCTGCCGGCGTTCTCCCTCCTTATGTAAACCTTGTAAAATAAGAGAGAATAGCCATAAGTATTGTGACATAAAGTGAAATAACAGCCCATAATGCAATAAATATCGATATAAAAGCATGATGCAAAATGGACGTATCACACATCGCTACCGTTAATGTAAAATCACATGAAGCATTAAGCAATGCCACCTAATGTCACTATAAGTAATGGTCTAGTGTCGTTGATAAATTGAAGCAATGCCACCACAATTTTATGAAGTGCTTCTGTCTTGCTTTATTTCCTATGAATTGTGTTTTTGCAGTTACACTTATCTCACACCGCTAACATTGCTTCATCCTAGTGGAACTGCACAAATTTTATTGCACATTTACTGACCATGTGCTACTCTCATGAAAGTAATACTAATGCTATTGTTCTGCATGTTAATATAGTGGCACTGTTGATGTGATGTGATGCTACTTACTTAAGGGCACTCTCATACTGTCAATGTAGTGGCAATTATAACACAATAGATGTTGTTGTTGATCATATGCCACTGCAAATAACTATCACTATTTAAATAACTGTATTTCGTATTTCCGCAACAGGGATGTCTGTCTCCATATTGTTTCTATCTGCGCAATCAAAAGTACACACCTTAGTTTTAGTATAACTGCACAAAATGAGATGGCTATTCCTAGCTGCCATCCTCTAACGACCCGTCTTCCAGGTATTCCTACATTGGTAGTAACTAGGTAGAATGACCAAAGCAATCTAAAAGAAGTTGATTCGTACGTTTTACTTCCTGATTGTACTGCAGGGACGAGCAAAATCAACTGCATCCTAGTCTGGAATGCACTTTCTACCAGCTCATCTATTGACCAAGGACTAGCTGGCATGGCTGCACGGAGGTTTTTGGGACAGGTGCGCGGACAAGAGGCATTGTGGTCTGCTTATTTCTGCAAATTGTGGTGCTTAAATTTAGTGGAATGCACAAGAATTTCATATGGCCAGTACACTACATGGTTCAGTTCAGCATTCCAGTTGAGAAAACAATTTTATTGGTTATTCTAGAATGAGAAAACCTAACCCTAGATGGTGGCAACAAGAAAAAACCAGAGTGAACTCCAGGAAATTAAAGCCTGCCTAGGGAGCCCCTTTGCTCAGAGAATCCTTGCTTGATTTTCCTGATTTGTAAACCTTCTCACAACTTTGTCTTTTGCTGTGAACTAGTATATGTTTGTTATGTTCTATGAATCATTGAGATGTATAAAATTGCTTAACTTATGCTTTTCAAGTTTTTCATGAAGTCGAGTTTAATGTGAGTGTTCCACATGAACGCTGGACTAGCGTGTGAACGTTTGGAATTTACATTGTGGCCTTAGTTAACTTCATGAACCACTGTAACAAGATACATAGTTGCTTATATGTCAGATAGCAGATTATTGATTGTTAGCTAGTCGATAGCCTAGTGTTGATGTAACATCCCAATTTTCAATTTGGATGTTATTCATTTGGTCATCATATGCATCCATAATTTGTGCATTTTTGAATTTGTTTTATTTGAATTTTTTATCCTAGAAACCTTAAGCAACTCAAGAACCAATTGAGAGAGTTGGGGGTTTTCACGAAAATCCATTTTTGAATTTTCAAAATTGGCAAATTGGCAAATTGGATCAAAGTGGTTTTATTCAAATTATTTTTCCAATTATTTCAAACTAAATAAAATAATGGGAGAAGATAATATGACTTCTTCAAAATAGCTAGGAAATATTGGAAATTTAATTTTGAATAAAAATATATTTATTTGAATTTTATTTTGCAATTTTATTCACTTGCATTTTATTAAATTAGGGAAAAAGATGCATTTTTTAAAAATAGCATTTACTCTAGAAAAATGTTCACATTGTCCAAATATTAGGAGGGGATGGTGAAAATTGTTTCTGGAGTTGTAGGATTTAATTTTTATTTTATTTCAGATTTTTTTCTTCATAGCGCTATTATTTAAAAAAAAGCTCGCGACCGAATTGGGCTGGCCTAGTAGCACCAGGCCACGACCCAGCCGCCACCGCCTCGCCGCCCGCCTCCGGGACGGAGTCCCGCCCGTCGCCACCACCCGCCGGAATCCGGATCGGACTCTAGGCCGCCGCCACCTTGGCCCTCCTCCATGCCTCGCACCCCCCGGCCCTTTAAATACCGCTGTCCCGACCCCCCTTCTCCCCTCAAGCCGCTCTCCTCGCCGCAACCACCGCCGCCGACGCCGCCGTTGTCGCGCCGCTGCCGCCGCTAGCCGACGCCCGCGTCGCCATAGCCCGCCGCCAGCGCCACCACCTCTCGCCGCACCACCCCATCGTAGCCACAACCCTCGCCAAAGCCCGCCGCCACTGCCAACCGTCGCCGCCGCCGTCGGTTTTTCTCGCCGACAACGAACCGGTATAAATCGCCGACCCCAATCTAGTTTTTTTCATTTTCGGTTTTTCCTATAAACCCGGTTTATTATTTAGTTTAGTTTATTTAACGGACGTTCGTCCATTAGTCTTCGGTAGCGAATGGTTTTCGTTCGTTAGGTTTTTGTAGCGAATGTTCGTTCGTTAGATTTTTCTTTTTCTGTTTATTTTCGGCCAGGGATCTATCCATATTTTTTTCTTCGCAAATTAGTCCCTGATCTTTAAACAATCACAACTTTTTTCTCATTTATACAAATCCAATGAAACCAACGCCAAATTCTTCGTTATGTTCCCCTCTGTTAAGATAATCAACTTAAACATGTTTTTGAAAGTTTAAAATTTGGTTTCAAACAGATTTGAATTTGAACTTCTATTGACCATAACTTGAGTTTCGTACCTCCGGTTTGATTGATTCTTTTTGCAAATCGAAGCTCTTCACTTGAACTTTCTGTTTAGATCGTTTTCTCTAGTTTTATTTTTGAATCTTCTGCTTGAGTGCTTATGTATGCTATTGTTTGTCTATGATATATTTTCTGGAGTGCGGAGCTTGTTACTATGAATCTCTAGGGTTTTCCGATCGTCAGCAAGGCAAGTTACACTTTGATCATACCCCTTTATTACCCAGTTTTATGCATTAGTTTCAACCCTCAAACATTGCATGAGTAGGATTGGGAACAAGTGGTTGTTGTTAAGTAGTTGATGAGGTAGGAAGCTAATACCTTTTATCACCCCAGTAATATACGTTATGCTCATATTGCTTAGCCATGCTCGTAGACGGGGATTGGTATGTGTGATTCATGAAAGTTGCGAGAGTAATAAATAAGGGAAACTTAAGGTGGCTACTTTAATACACATCTGGGTGGATTGGTTGCGGGCACCTGGAGAATCCAGTGTTGTCCTATGATATCCCGAAGTACCCGTGTGATCATCCTATGGAATGCCACCCAGGCTCAAAGGGATCATAAGATTATTCATCCTAGAAACTTCCGTGTGTAGCCACAAGCCATTATGGGCTCTAGCATAGTTGAGTAAGTTGTGTGACCTCTTTCAGTGGTAGGCTAGCAGAATTAGGGGAAAGTAGGTGGTATTGTCTACCCATAGTAAAGAGTTAGTGCTTCAGAAAGACTATGTCTCGATCTTCCAATCATGGATGTGGTCGAGTCTTGTATGGAAAAGTGTGCAAACCTTTGCAGAGTGTATAAACCAATCATGGTTAGCCGTGTCCCCGGTTATGGACATCATGAGTATCTGGTATGTGAGTTATGGATTGATCTCATCACTTTACTTAATGAATTTGTTGGGTTATTAATTTTATTACATGGTAATTTGGGATTGAGTTGGGGGAACCTTCTCAATAATGGTATAAACTTGGTAGTTAAATAAAATATATTCCTTTTGTTGTAGGGAAATTTAGCATTATGCAAAAGTTAGACTTAGAGCCTCCACCAGCCAAATATGCATGTAGCGATAGCTATTATTTCAACATTTTCTCTATAGTGTGATCTTGCTAGCATATTCCATGTGTTGACCTACACGGCTGCAACGTATCATGTTGCGGAATTTTCAGGTGAAGAGTAAGGTGCGATAGGTCATTGTCATGCACTCAGTTTTGCCGTGGAATTGGATGGACTCATTTATCTTTGAAGCTTCCGCAGTTAATTAGATGACCTTCAGCCATACTATTGTAATAAGTACTATTTATGAGACACTTGATGTAATAAGTCTGTGATTGAACTCTGTTATAAATCCTCAAGTACTATGTGTGTCAGCAATACCGATCCAGGGATGACACCTAAGCGCAGAGACTATGGTCCATTGGGATCGGGTCGCTGCAAGATGGTATCAGAGGACACGCTGGCTGTAGGACGCGACCACTAGGAAAAGCCACATGATATTCTTCTCTACTCATTTCTAACTCTTCTCTATTTCTACACTATAGATATCGGACCCAAGGAACAAGTTCACTCAACCGGATGACGACACCCCTTTCGGATGACACTTGAAGGAAGTCACTAGGTACCTGAACATTGGCATACGAAGCTTCACCAGAACCTTCACCGCCACTTTACCAGAAGAGGAGCGCTGGATGATTCAAGTTCGTTTTCCAGGAAGGACTTTTGTACCAATTACTGAGCCCATCGAGTTTTCCTTTGATGCACCGACCTGGAGCTTAGGAAAGAGCATGGCCGCCCACATCAGCATTGGACGCATAGGCGAGGTATACAGCAAGGATCTCAAGGACACCATCTATCAGATATGTGGACGCCGAGATGAGCAATGGGAGATGATTCGCACCGGGAAGGATAAATCTATTGCAGCCTACATACAGGAGTTGAACCAGCACATTCGTCGTTACGAGAACCAGATGGGCGCTAACATGATAGATACGAAGAAGGTGATGACCCGGAATATGGAGCTAGAAGAGGAACTCAAGGATACACATGATGGATATGAAGAAGAAATTGCTATACTAATGGAGCAGAATGAAGACCTAAAGAGGAAACTAGGAATACCCGTGGTGAAGCCCGAGCCTGAAGTGGACATTCATTCGAAAGACTACATCATACTAGATGACACAGACACGGACCCCGACAGCGATGATGAAGACAGTAATGATTATGAAGACGAAGCTGGAGCGGATATTATGGAGTCTTCCATCGACCAAATTTCTAGTCGACCACCATATCATTATTAGTATTCTTCCAGGTAGTTAGAAATTGTTGCGAGATCTTGTAACAGTAGCTTAGGTCGATTGTATGAATCTTGTTTGAATTGAGTGGTGTGAATTGAATATGTTTGCCTCATGGGCATATGGGTAGTGAAACATCTCTTTAGACCCTTTTCTATTCTGTTCTCACCCCTCTAAACCTGTCAGATGCCTCCGAGACGTGACCCCGGATTCGTTTTCTCGTCGGAGCTCACTCAGTTGATCCAAGAGCACAATGCCTTGATGCAGTTGCTTGTCCAGAACCAAGGCAACAACAACAACAACCCACCGCCACCACCCCCAGCTGACAACTTAGCCCATTTCCTAAGGTTGAATTCGTCGGTGTTCTCTAGCAGCACCGAGCCGATTGTTGCTGATGACTGGCTCCGCAAGATTGGAAGGGAGATGACTAGCGCAGGTTGCACTGATGGTGAGAAGGTGCGCTTTGCCGCACATCAACTGGATGGACCCGCAGCTTCATGGTGGGAGAACTACACCACCACTTTCCCCGTGGCCAATGTTACTTGGTATCAGTTTCAACAGGCTTTCCGCACTGCACATGTCTCAGCTGGAGCCATGAGTATGAAGAATCGTGAGTTCCGCAACTTATGCTAGAGAAATCATACTATGGCACAGTACATGGATGAGTTTAGCAAGTTAGCACGCTATGCCCCAGATGATGTGGCCACAGATGCCGGGAAGCAGGAGAAGTTTCTTGAAGGACTAAATGATGAGATGAGTATGAAGTTGATGGTGGCAACATTTACCAACTACCAGGAGCTGGTAGATAGAGCCCTCATGATTGAAGGCAAGCAGCAGCAGATAGAGAACCACAAACGGAAGTATGGACAGGGGAAGTACAACTCTGGAGCTCAGCAGAACCCTTGCTATTCCCCGTACTCTGGAGGACACACTCATACCCATGGAGGCCATTCCCACAATGGAGGAAATTCACACAACCATAGTGGCCCTAAGAACGGTAATGGGAGTGGAGGAAACAACAGTCAAAGCCATTCCAACTCCGCTACACCCGCCAAGAAGGATCTGAGTCACATTACTTGTTTCAAGTGCGGGAAGACTGGACACTACACCACCGAGTGTCCTGAAGCAAAGAATGGTAATGACAATGGAAGCTCAGGAAAGAAGCCAAATCCCTTCACCAGAGGTCAGGTGAATCATGTCAACATGGAGGAAGTTGAAGAGCAGCCTGACGTAGTTATTGGTAAGTTTTGATTAAGTCATTTACAGCCCATGTTCCTTTAGAAACTGGTGCATCTCATTCATACATATCAAGGGGATTTGTGTATAAGTTTGAGTTGCCAACCGTAGCCCTTAGGTCACCCATGTTAGTGAGCTCACCAGGAGCGGAATATATGGCTAGCCGAGGATGTTATCAGTTGCCACTGACCATAGGTAAGCATGTGTTTCCCTCAGACCTCATTGTTTTGGAATCACAAGGATTGGATGTAATACTAGGCATGGATTGGCTATCGAAGTATGGAGGAAACATCAGTTGTGCTAGTAAGTCAATTCTTCTCACCACCCCAGAGGGGAAACGGATCAAGTATGTGTCTAAGCATGCGCCAAGGAGGACTCAAGTAAATTCACTCTCGGGAGTTGTACAAGAGGAAGTGCCAGTTGTGAAGGATTATCCTGATATATTCCTGGAGGAATTACTAGGCATGCCACCAGAGCAAGACATAGAGTTTTTGATCGAGCTGTCGCCAGGCACCGGACCAATATCTAAGAGATCGTATCGGATGCCCGCAAATGATCTGGAGGAAATTAAGAAGCAGATTAAGGAGTTATTGGAGAAATGTTATATTCGACCAATTTCATCACCGTGGGGAGCCCCAGTGCTCCTAGTTGAGAAGAAGGATGGATCCTTGAGAATGGTTGTTGATTATCGTGCATTGAATGAGGTGATGATCAAGAACAAATACCCTCTGTCGATGATCAATGATTTGTTTGACCAGCTACAGGGAGCTAAAGTATTCTCCAAGATCGATCTTCGATCATGATATCATCAGCTGAAGATCCGAGAATAGGATATACCCAAGACATCTTTTACCACAAGGTATGGGCTATATGAGTACACGGTCACGTCTTTTGGTTTGACTAACGCCCCTGCCTACTTGGATAAGTTTGTTGTGGTGTTAATTAATGATATATTGGTGTACTCGAAGAATGAAGAAGAACGCAAGGAACATTTGCGCTTGGTTCTCGAGAAGCTCAGAGAACATCAGCTATATGCCAAGTTCAGCAAATGTGAGTTTTGGTTAAAGGAAGTCGGATTTCTCGGACATGTTATACCTAGAGAAGGTATACCAGTAGACCCTTCAAAGGTTCAGTCTATCACCTAGTGGTTGGCACCCACCTCAGTTGGAGAGATACACAGTTTCTTTGGACTCGCAGGATATTATCAGAGATTCATTGAATTTTTTTCAAAGATTGCGAATCCCATGACGGAGTTATTGAAGAAGGAAACTAAGTTCAAATGGACCGAGGAGTGTGAGGCCAGTTTTCAGGAGTTGAAGAAATGTTTGGTTACAACCCCAGTGCCAATTCTTCCGAATATACGCAAGGATTTCTAGGTATATTGTGACGCTTCACGACAGGGACTTGGAGGCGCTCTTATGCAAGAAAGGAGAGTTGTATCATATGCCTCACGACAGCTTCGAACTCATGAGTTGAATTATGCCACGCATGACTTGGAGTTAGCAGCCATAGTGCATGCGCTGAAGACCTGGAGACATTTTCTTATTGGAAATCGTTGTGATGCTTAGACGGATCATACGAGTTTGAAGTACATCTTCACACGGAAGGAGTTGAACCTCAGGTAGAGGAGATGGTTGGAGCTCATAAAGGATTATGACATGAAACTGCATTATCATCCAGGAAAGGCCAATGTTGTAGCAGACGAGTTGAGCCACAAGAGTTATGTTAATACTCTCATAACCGGAGGATTACCTCAGGAGTTAGCCGAAGATCTCAGAGAACTTCGAATGGAGATAGTTCCAAGAGGTTTTGTTGCAGTGTTGGAAGTTCAGTCCACGTTGTTGGGGAAGATTCGAGAAGCTTAGAAGACTGGTAAGGAGATTGCGGAGATAAAGGAGAAGATGAGTAAAGGAAAGGCCAAAGGCTTCCGTGAGGATGAACACGAAACTTTATGGTTTGAGGATTGTATCTATGTGCCAAATGATCCAGAGATCAGGAAGTTAATTCTTCAGGAAGCTCATGATTCACCATACTCGATTCACCCAGGCAACACCAAGATGTATTTGGATTTGAAGGAACGTTTCTGGTGGACAGGTATGAAGAAGGATATTGCCGAGTATGTAGCAGTATGTGACGTATGTTAGAGAGTTAAGGCAGAGCATCAGAAGCCAGCAAGATTACTTCAGCCTTTGCCAATACCCGAATGGAAGTGGGATAAGCTTGGCATGGATTTCATCACCGAATTACCCAGGACACGTTCAGGATATGACTCCATCTGGGTAGTAGTTGATCGCTTGACCAAAGTGGCTCACTTTATCCCTGTGAAAACCACTTATACGAGCGCAAAGTTGGCCAAGATATATACGACCAGGATCGTGTGTCTGCATGGAGTTCCGAGGACCATCGTATCAGATAGAGGAGCACAGTTTACCTCAGAGTTTTGGAATCAGTTACACCAGACTTTGGGTACTAGGCTAGAGTTCAGTACAGCCTTTCATCCGCAGACAGATGGACAGACCGAGAGAGTGAACCAGATTTTGGAGGACATGTTGTGAGCTTGTGCGCTAGATTATGGATCTAGTTGGGATGATAATTTGCCTTATGCATAGTTCTCATACAGCAACAGTTACCAAGCTAGTTTGAAGATGGCCCCTTTCGAAGCGTTGTATGGAAGGAGGTGCAGGACACCATTGATGTGGGATGAAGTTGGAGACCGACAATTGTTCGGGCCAAATTTAATCGGAGAGTCTGAGGAGAAGGTCAAGTTGATTCGTGATAGGCTCAAAGTAGCTCAGTACAGGCAGAAGAGTTATGCCGATACTAAATGCAAGGAGGTAGCCTATGAAGTCAGAGACAGAGCATATCTTCGTGTGTCACCACTTCGAGGAGTTAAACGATTTCGAGTCAAAGGAAAGTTAGCACCAAGATTTGTAGGGCCATATCGTGTTTTGGAGCGTATGGGGGAAGTTGCCTACAAGTTGGAATTACCCGAAGGTTTGTCAGGAGTTCATGATGTGTTCCACATTTCCTAGTTGAAGAAATGCCATGCAAAGATGGCCGATATTCCTCTAAGAGATACAGTGCCCCTGGAAGCAATTCAGTTGGATAGTGACCTAACCTACGAGGAGAAACCCGTCAAGATTCTCAAGTTCGCCAACCGAGTTACCCGCAGTAAGGTCATCAAGTTCTGCAAAGTTCAGTGCAGTCACCATACCGAGGAGGAAGCCACCTGGCAACGAGAAGAAGACCTCTAGAAAGGCCACCCACACCTTTTTGCTAGCCAACCCGAATCTCGAGGGCGAGATTCATCTTAAGGCGGGTAGGTTTGTAACATCCCAATTTTCAATTTGGATATTATTCATTAGGTCATCATATGCATCCATAATTTGTGCATTTTTCAATTTGTTTTATTTGAATTTTTGATCCTAGAAACCTTAAGCAACTCAAGGACCAATTGAGAGAGTTGGGGGTTTTCACGAAAATCCATTTTTGAATTTTCAAAATTGGCAAATTGGATCAAAGTGGTTTTATTCAAATTATTTTTCCAATTATTTCAAACTAAATAAAATAATGAGAGAAGATAATATGACTTCTTCAAAACAGTTAGGAAATATTGGAAATTTAATTTAGAATAAAAATATATTTATTTGAATTTTATTTTGGAATTTTATTCGGTTGCATTTTATTAAATTAGGGAAAAAGATGCATTTTTTAAAATTGCATTTAGTCCAGAAAAATGTTCACATTGTCCCAAATATTAGGGGGGGATGGTGAAAATTGCTTATGGAATTTTAGGATTTTATATTTATTTTATTTCAGATTTTTTTTCTTCGCGGCGCTATTTTTTTTTAAAAAAGTTCGCGGCCGAACTGGGCCGTCCCAACTACCGCCAGGCCACGGCCCAGCCGCCACCGCCTCCCCGCCCGCCTCCGGGACAGAGTCCCGCCCGTCGCCGCCACCCGGCGGAGTCCGGATCGGACTCGAGGCCGCCGCCGCCTTGCCCCTCCTCCACGCCTCGCACCCCCGACCCTTTAAATATCGCTGCCCCGACCCTCCCTCTCCCCTCAAGCTGCCCGCCTCGCCGCAACCACCGCCGCCGCCATTGCTGCGCCGCAACGCCCCGCGCTGTTGTCGCCGCTTGCCGACGCCCGCACGGCCATAGCCCCGCCGCCAGCGCCACCGCCTCTCATCGCACCACCCTGCCGTCGCCGCAGCCCTCACCGGAGCCGGCTGCCACCGTCGGTTTTTCTCGCCGATGACGAAAACCGGCCGAACCGGTATAAACCGCCGACCCCAATCCGTTTTTTTTCGTTTTCGATTTTTCCTATGAACCCGGTTTCCAATGAACCCGTTTGTCCGTAATTCTTCAGTAGCAAGCGGTTTTTGTTTGTTAGGTTTCTGTAGCGAATGTTCGTTCGTTAGATTTTTCTTTTTCTGTTTATTTTCGGCCAGGGACCTATCTGTAATTTTTTCTTTGCAGATTAGTCCTTAATCTTTAAACGATCACAACTTTTTGCTCGTATATCCAAATCCAATGAAACCAACGCCAAATTCCTCGTTATGTTCCCCTCTGTTAAGATAATCAACTTTAACATGTTTTTGAAAGTTTAAAATTTGGTTTCATACAGATTTGAATTTAAACTTCTATTGACTGTAACTTGAGTGTCGTACCTCTGATTTGATTGATTCTTTTTGCAAATCGAAGCTCTTCACTTGAACTTTCTGTTTAGATCTTTTTCTCTGGTTTTCTTTTTGCATCTTATGCTTGAGTGCTTACGTATGCTATTGTTTGTCTACGATATATTTTCTGGAGTGCGAAGCTTGCTACTACGAATCTGTAGGGTTTTCCGATTGTCGGCAAGGGAAGTTACACTTTGATCATACCCCTTTATTACCCAGTTTTATGCATTAGTTTCAACCCTCAAATCTTGCATGGGTAGGATTGGGAACAAGTGGTTGTTGTTAAGTAGTTGATGAGGTAGGAACCTAATACCTTTTATCACCCCGGGAATATACATTATGCTCACATTGCTTAGCCATGCTCGTAGACGGTGATTGGTATGTGTGATTCATGAAAGTTGCGAGAGTAATAAATAAGGGAAAATTAAGGTGGCTTCTTTAATACACATCTGGGTGGATTGGTTCCGGGCACCTGGAGAATCCAGTGTTGTCCTAGGATATCCCGGAGTACCCGTGTGATCATCCTATGGAATGTCACCCATGCTTAAAGGGATCATAAGATTATTCATGCTAGAAATTTCCGTGTGCAGCAACAAGCATTATGGGCTCTGGCATAGTTGAGTAAGTTGTGTGACCTCTTTCAGTGGTAGGCTAGCAGATGTAGGGGAAAGTAGGCGGCACTGTCATCCCAGAGTAAAGAGTTAATGCTTCAGAAAGACTATGTCTCGATCTTCCAATCATGGATGTGGTCGAGTCTTGTGGGGAAAAGTGCACAAACCTCTACAGAGTGTATAAACTAACCATGATTAGCCGTGTCCCCGGTTATGGACAACATGAGTATCTGGTATTTGAATTATTGATTGATCTCATCACTTTAGTTAATGAATTTGTTGGGTTATTAATTTTATTACATGGTAATTTGGGATTGAGTTGGGGGAACCTTCTTAATAATGGTATAAACTTGGTAGTTAAATAAAATCTATTCCTTTTGTTGTAGGGAAAAATTAGCATTATGCAAAAGTTAAACTTAGAGCCTCTACCAGCCAAATATGCATGTAGTGATAGCAATTATTTCAACATTTTCTCTATAGTGTGATCTTGCCAGCATATTCCATGTGCTGACCTACACGACTGCAACGTATCATGTTGCAGAATTGTTAGACGAAGAGTAAGGTGCGATAGGTCGTTGTCATGCACTCAGTTTTGCCATGGAATTGGATGGACTCATTTATCTTTGAAGCTTCCGCAGTTAATTAGATGGCCTTCACCCATACTATTGTAATAAGTACTCTTTATGAGACACTTGATGTAATAAGTGTGTGATTGAACTCTGTTATAAATCCTCAAGTACTGTGTGTGTCAGCAATACCGATCCAGGGATGACACTTAAGCGCAGAGACTACGGTCCATTGGGATCGGGTCGCTATAGTTGAAGCGAGCTGAGCCAATATGCCGTGTTTTTCACAACTGCTTACAAGTGGGGTAGCACCAACAGTGTTTACAAGTACTTAACCAGCCTTACGTACCCTACATATACGTCGGCGCATAATTCTCGAATGAGTACTTGATTTCATCAAACACACACTGCTCGTATGATAAATCGCGACAACTTATGTCTTACCATCCATGCCATATTCATGAAAAAACTAGTGAGGATGCATCTATTTCAGCAACAATTACGATGGTTCTCACATGATTCATGGGCATACAAAAGTAGCAGTTGTTCTCGTAGACAGATTCAAATAGAGTACTAGCCCCAGAGGGCTCGATAATAGGAAAGGTTCGGATAATTAGATACAATACAAACTACTATTAAACACTAGCTGGGGCAACTATTTCATGCCTCGATCTAATTTGGGATGGACACAAGACGGACCTTGTCATGAACATCATCGAGGACGTCCGGTAGTAGCTCAATCCTGTGAACCTTCCTGAAGATAACCTTGTGGCCTTGCCACTCATAAACTTGTTTGTGGAGGCATGCCATGTCATCTTCCTGCATAAGCTTGACAAGAATAGTATGCCTCACAAATGAAGGAGTAGCTTTGAACTTCTTTATGCTTCAGTACACCCTGGACAACACGCCTGACAACAGTGAGGCTGGAATACAACTTGGCATTGGTATAAGCGCAAATGGCTTCCATGATCCAACATCCTAAGAACTCCGTTGTCCCAGTGCGTATATTCAGGCCATCCGCCTCATAGTGAGTGACATGTACAACCACACAATCCTTGTCTGCATCAGTGCTCAAATTGAAACAGAAACAAATTCCGAATTACTTTCCAGTATAAGAAACACAAGTTATTTAAACCACTATGTATAGCATGGCATCGAAGCTAATAAAATTTTGCATTATTCATCACCAAATACTTAGATGAAAATCCACAATCGAGATCGGCAAAGAAAAAAAATCACCTTGGGCAGCTCAGCGGGGGGGGGGGGGGGGGGACACGTCCTCAAAGGGGAAAACTGACCCAGCAGGGCCACGGGGGCTGTAACCTCAAACGGGGTGTTGACCATCTCAATAGTGGCCGTGAGCGTATCCGGGGTCGGCTCGGTGGCTGCCTCCATGTTCTTGGAGCTCTCTGTCTCGTGGGGATCAGTGATACGTCCATTTTGCATTATGCTTTTATATCGATATTTATTGCATTATGGGCTATTATTACACATTATGTAACAATACTTATGCCTATTCTCTCTTATTTTACAAGGTTTACATGAAGAGTGAGAATGCCGGCAGCTGGAATTCTGGGCTGGAAAAGGAGCAAATATTAGAGACCTATTCTGCACATCTCCAAAAGTCCTGAAACTTCACGGAAGCACATTTCAGAATATATAAAATATATTGGGCGAAAGAAGTACCAGAGGGGGGCCACCCACCGTCCACGAGGGTGGGGGCGTGCCGTACCCCACTTGGTGTCGGGTTCTAAGTCTGACAGTAAAGTAGGGGGGTAAGAATGTAGAGGCAAGATCCTAGCTACGGTGAGATTGTGCACGCAAGATGTTTGAGTTCAGGCCCTTCGCGGTGGAAGTAACATCCCTACGTCTCGGTGCCCGGAGGCTCGGTCGATTGGAATATGCGTGAAGTTACAGGGGGTGCGAACCCTTGTGCCAGAGGAGGGGATGGCTTATATAGAGTGCGCTGGATCCCTCCAGTCCTCAATTACACAGGGATTAAGGTACATAAAGATGGACGTTACTGATAACGTCAGCAATAAAGATACATGAATGACTATTAAGTCTATAAGGTAATGCTGGACCGTTGCCATACAGAGTGACCTTAGATGTTCTAGCTGTCGAGTGATTCTTGTCGCGGTCGAGTGTTCACTCCTTTGTCGAGTGAACTTGAGTCTTCCGAGTGGAGTGTTTACGGTCGAGTGAATGATGGCACCCTCGAATGCTTATGGCTTTAGGCCAGTGTCCTTGGGGAGGGTGTCTAGGTCAGGCCTATGAACCTACCCTAGGTACATGTCTTCATCATTAGCCCCCGAATGGTTCAGGGTTCGAGTGGAAAAAGGAATGTAAGTTGATCCTGACTCTGTTACATGCTGCGGAAGTATTTTCCTTAGACTGATGAGTTATGTGACAACTTTGACTTCATTTTCAGTCGCCTTGATCCATTCTAAAATAGTCGAGTGAACTTTTGCTGATAAGCTTTGAGTGTTGATATGAAAGAAATCTTCAGTCTGATAGGTTGCTCTACAGTTCCCGGATCTTGGGGGATCCGAAATTTTGGGAAGCGCGCGGGATGGAGGAGGACGCAGTAATCGGGATGGATTAGGCAGGAGCGCCTCGATCACCGCGCCACCTTTTTCGCCACGTACCAAGCGAGCGACAGTTGCGGGATTTGACATGATTGTCCGGGCCCAATCGTCAGTCACTCGAAAATGACTCCATATAAGGCGTCGGGTTGGGGAATTTTGCACGGTGCGCCTCAATTTCTCCTTCTTCCTCCTCTGCTTCTCCATCATTACCGCTTCCGCCCTCAACGCCGCCTCCCGTCCGTGCGCCCCTTGCTGTGATGGCGAAGGACAAGACGGCGGCGCTGGAGCGTGCTAAGAAGGGAGCGGCGAAGGGGAAGGGCAAGAAGACCGGCAGGAGTGGGTCGTCGTCGAGATCTTGTTTGCCTCTCGGTTGGGTTCAAGGCGACTGGATCTGATCCACAATCGTGCTGGATGATTTGCAAGACCTGGCTGAGAGCGGGCTGATTGAGCATGATTCCCGGAGGCTCCCGGGGGATGAAACCAAGCCGCAGCCTCAGGAGGGTGAGTGTGTCTTACTCACCACTCACGTCGACCGCGGTCTTTCTTTGCCTCCACATCCCTTTTTCCGTGCATTCCTGAACTTCTTCGGATCCCAACTCCACCATTTCTCACCCAACACAATCACGTACCTTGCGGCCTATGTCTCCTTGTGTGAGAATTTTCTAGGCTGCCGACCGCACTGGGGTGTGTTTAAGCACATCTTCACATGCCGCTCGCAGACTGTGAAAAAGGCCAACCCGAGTGACGAGAAAACCCAGGTGATCCAGATGTGCGGGGGCGTATCCAGATGAGGGGGAAGAGTGCTTTTCCTGCAACGTCTCTCCATGACTCGATTAGAGGGTGGCAGTCGACTTGGTTTTATTGCAAAGACAAGTCGACCCCTGGTCATTCGACAGGTCTCCCCCCTTTTCCTTGGCGCGGGTCCAGAAACCTACTTCCTTGAGAGTGACTCCATCAGAGAAGGTGGAGGTGTCCATGTTGATGGAGCGAGTAGTTTAGCTGATCCATGAGGGAGTGACTGGTATGGATCTGCTCGAGGTATTCCTCAGTCAACGTATTCAACCCCTCCAGGCTTGCGATCACTCCATGTGGATGTACTCGGGGATTGAAGATTCCACTCGGATCCACCCAGAGGACGTTGATGAGAAGACGGTGGCACAGTGGGTGCAAAGCATGACATGGAACAAGGATAACCCCAGGGGGTCCCAAAGAGTGTTACCATTCTACACCAACAACCAACCAGACAAGGTCTGTCTCTTATCTCCGAGTGTTTTTCATTCTGACTTGCAATTGTTTACTGAATCGACTATCCTCTGGTCACCTATTTTGCTTTGTAGGTTTATACAGTGACATACTGGATGCCGAATGGGGAGCAAGAGCAGTACTAGGAAGGAGAAGAAAGCAGAGGCGAAAGCATGGATTGGTAGTCTGATGGAGGAGAAGAGGAGGAGGAAAGCGAGGACTCAAGCAGTGGTGAAGAAGTCGAGTCACCACCTCGCAACGAAAAGCGTTACAAACATAAGCACGACTCAGCAAGTATCCGTGGCGAAGTAGCTAAGCCGACTGGACAGACTTCCGAGCGCACTCGGACCTCTTCCCCCGTGCCGATTGAGAAGGCTCCAAAGCAGCCAAAAGTTGCAGAACCAAAGCCTCGGAAGACCCTGCCCAAGATCAAGATTGATGTCCCCGTCGCTTCTGCGTAAGTGTCTTGTCCCCACTTTTCGATCAAGGACTTATGCTATCGACTCTCTTTCTCATTTGTCCGAGTGAATCTTGAAACTTGCAGAGCTGCTACTTCTGGGACTTCTGCTTACATGGATGATGGCGAGGATGTGGAAGACACGGTCACTTCTAACCCGGGTATGACTTTTGTGAACTTGTCTTTGCTTTCTCAGCCATGTTGTTGATCGACTGAATTCTGACGATTAATTCTTTTTTGCACCTTCTCCCCATGTCATTGATCTTCCAGATGACGACAAGGATGTGCCGCTAAGGCCCACGAGGAGTAAGAAGGCATCAACTGGCCAGGTGCCCCAGTCGACGCTAGTGACGGAACCGGTGATCCAGGAGACCGGTGATGCCAACCAAACTTCTGTGGCTTTTGCCGTACCATTGTCGAGTGCTTAGACTTCGGCGTCGACTGCTCAGATCCCAGCCGATACACCGTCTCCAATCTTCACTACATATCGTGTCCTGGAGGACCAAGTGGGTGCTGCCAAGGAGGCCATACGCCAGGCAGGCATCATGATGGAGCAGATGAAGGTGGTTCGAGGGGCCAGTCAAGCTGCTTATGACGCCAGCTCATCTCTCCGGAGCAACGTCCAGGTTGGTTGACTTCCGACCGAACTCTTAGCTTGTCGCTTGTTCTATTAGGATATGCTACCCGAAAATTTTCCTTGTGCATCTTTTTGTCAGTCTGCCTTTTGCATTTGTACACCCACCGAGTGTGTAATTTATTGCTGAATAGTACTGCTGAATAGTTTTTACTTCTTGAGTCAACTAGATTATGTTGATTGAGTCTTTGAACCAGTGGGGGCACGCTGAGTGCACCCACTGGGTGTAGTCCCCGAGACTGTAGTTGACTGCGGACAGTCAACTATGGTTTGAGAATCATAACTTTCTCACTCGGTCTGAATGGATCATGTCGAGTGTAACTTGAACCAGTGGGGGCACGCTAAGCGCACCCACTGGGTGTAGTCCCCGAGACTACTGTTGAATGTTTGATTCGGCAGTAGTCTGAGAATTCTTTTCACTCATGAGTGAACAACCTTTAATTCTGTTCACTGATGTAACATTTATTAACTTCAAAAATCTTGTGAGATCATCTCCAAATTCTTCGAATTCGAGGAGAAGCAGAGACAACTCAATCTTGACTTGGAGCTAGCTAAGCAGAACTTGCAAAAGGCCAAAGATGAGACAACCAGTATGGAAGTTAACAACTGGTCGATTGTTTATCTTGGCCGACTCACAAGCCATCTCCTTGTTCTTCTGTCTGACCCGAGTACACATCTTTCAGAGAAATGAAGTAGGCTCTGGCAAAAAAGGACCTCGATCTTTCCGCTGCGCAAAAGGAGGCTCAGGAGAAGACTGCACTTGCTGACAAGAAACTGGCCTCAGTGGGTGCGCTGGAGGAAGAAAACACCAAGTTGAAGACATCCCTTAATGAGTCCAACCGAGAAGTGACTCGTCTAAAGAAAGACAAAGTGGCTTTGAATGAGAAGATTGAAGGCATTTCTCGTAAGAGAAATGATCTGGAAGTTTATTTGGGAGCACTCGCCAAGAAGCTATTCCTTGTGCTCGAAGGTATTCTTCCTTGCCCGACTATTTAGCTATCGTCGATTCGCCATGCAACCGTCGACTCATTATATCTTTGCGTTTGTAGAATTCTGCCAAAACTTTGAAGAAGAAACCGGATGGATCAAGATAGGCCTGGCCCCCGTCCTTTCCCCTGTTGGTGATGAAGCTGCCATGAATGTGCTC